>NC_080427.1:67901347-68208013 GCF_029873635.1 Malania oleifera | reverse complement strand
TTAATTACTGCACTTTAAATTCAGTACGGGTATGTTTGTTCATCTAAGGATATAGTTATTCGCATGCACACATTTATTTTAAATGAGATATGCTCTACATGTGTATGTCTGCACACATAGCTTAATCACTTTACATACCTGACTATATTTGAATGGGATATGATTTATGGTGAATCGGCGAAATGTTTAAATTAGCCAAAATATTTTTATTACCCAATTCACCCCCCTCTTGGGATCACATCGATTACATCAATTGGTATTAGAGACAGGTTGCAATAAACTTAACTGCTATTTGCATAAAGATTGCAATGACCATTTTTCGGTATATCCCTATTTTTAGGGTCAACCCTTTGCAAATTCTCCACTGTTTTCATTGTGCAGATTTTGTTGTTTGAATAGTGAAAATGATTTTTGTAGAATCAAATGATTGGAGGATTTGGAAAGTGTTTATCGAATTCTTTCATATCCCATTAAAATGTTTTTTTAAAAATGCATGTTTCCCAAACTTGAAAATGATTTGAATCTACATGACATAATTTTAATGCATATCATTTGAATGTCATACATATATTTATATGGTGTTGTAGCTACTAATATCTTTAAAAGATTATGTCTTGTAGTAATAGTAGTACTAAGGGATATTTAGGAACAATAGGAGGGATAGAAAAACTGAGAGAGAGTGAGAGAGAGGAGTAAGCCACTCTGAACTTAAACATTTAAGAAGAAGTAAAATGAACTAGTATATATCTATCCTCCTTCTACTATATTATATATTGCATGCCATGATTCATGATGCTTATATTGTGTAAAATTTTATTTTAATCATGTAAATTTATTTTTGGTTGCATACCATCTTATGAGGTGCACTTAAGAAGAAAATTTTGTTAATACTCATAAAATTTTATTAGAATATATTCTATAAGTGGTATTGATGTTTAAGTGCTTAGACTGTGTTATGTGCTTAAAATGCAAATCATAGTATACACTGCTATTATACTAAATGCATTAAAGAAGGAAGCCAATATGAAAATTTTAATGATAATATCCAATCTATTGACTTAATAAATGTATATCATTTTAAATGGGTGTTATATGATAATATTGGCTATAGCACAAGTATTTTGAAAATCCCCTTTATATGGACAAAATGTTTTTTAATTGTTAAATATTTCTCAATGTTATATATGCTTAGAGTTTAAATATTTTAAATATAGCATATTTTTTCCAACACACAGAATTAAGCTTTAGGAAATTCATCATAGTGCTATAACTCACACAACGCTAAACTCATAAAAGAGCTTAAATGTTAATCATTTTTAAATACATCCAAAATATTACCCCCAGAACAAATTTTTAGATCTAAATCTAAGGAAGCCAACTGTATCTTATTGAAAACTAAAAATTCTAGTGGCTTGAAGAACTGAGTCATGCCATTCACATGCAAAATAGGCTTATTAGGCTTATTTCAAAGACAATATTGAATAAATTGAAAAACTAGAGTATTTGGAAAAATTGTATGGCATAAAAAGATAAAGAAGATAATGATGCATAGGCTGCAAAATTAAGGGGGAGTAACAAAAATTAAAATTCACTTGATAAATCTTTTATGGCAATGTGCTTACTTTTGAAACACCATTGTATTATGGTTATACTTTATGCCTTTATGTTATCTGACTAAATGCCACCATCCATTCTTTGTTTAAAGTTTGATCATATTAGATGGATGGACTATATCTTCGAAATGAACTACCTTGAGCTGAATGTCACTATCCTTTGCTTGTAAAATGAATATACTATTTGATGGATAGTCTATTTTCTTTGTCTACTGAAATGCATGTTTGTACTGAATGCCACATGTATGGTTGATGCAATGATGTGAATTGCATGCTAGTAGATATTGTAGGTTCTTGTATGCTTAAACTGAATGGATGTAGATTATTGTGAATTGCTTGCTTGAATCTATCAAGTTTTAGTGCATGAATTTTTGAAAAATTTCTTATTTACAGGCAGCATGCTGCTGAAATTTCGTTAGACTTTCCCAACATAATCAACGATCATAAAACATGCACTAAGATAATTATGTTTTTGATAAGATGCATGGTTTAAATGTTTTTGAAAGGATGAGTGAATGATAAAAGAATATTATTTTTCATCCTTAGTTAAAAATTCATGCAAAACAATTTAATAAGTTTGTACATATTAAATCCTATAGGCCTTGCACTAAACTAAATAAAAATGTACATTTTCTTACTCCTTGAATTTTCCTAGGATGCCCTTCATCGTATACACATCCTCTAATTCTAAGAAAATCTAGTTCATTGGCACCATTTGGTCCAACTCTTTGGGTTATGCACTTTTACTCGGACCCAAATGGTAAAACATCATCCTTGCAATCAGATGTCACATGTTTTGATGATGGTCCATACACTAGGTCAATTTCATGACTTAGGGGGAGTTTTCATATTGTACACACTCTTTGTATTTTGAGTTGTGTCATCCATTTATTGAACCCCTATTGCATGACCTTTAAGTATAGCCTTGACCGGCAATCTTATTTTAAATTGAAATGCAATATGTCCGACTATGTGCTTAATGATTAATATTTGTTGCATGCTAAAATCCTTTGAAAGGATGAATTTATGATGACTTCTATTAAATGAACAATATCTTTGAACTAAATGCAAGTATATATGCATGCAAATATGCAGGGGAGCTTAAGCACCACTCATAAGGAAAATGAACAAGAGCTTAATGCTTATATTCTCTTGCATACTAAGTTTTTTATGAAGGATGAACATATGTTAAATGTGCTTAAATGTAATCCATCCTTGATCATAAATGCACTTATATGTGCTTGAGAATATACCGGGGAGTTTAAGCCCCATCCTTGAGAATAGGATTAAAAGCACCTGCCCCATGGACTCGCATTATTATTGTCCTACTTTTTGAGTTTGAAGCCCTTCTAGGTACCATAAACATCATATCTCGTCTCTATTGAATCAATCTTTGATATGGATTGTTCTTGGGACATATGAACACCTTGCATATGATTTAATGTTAGATTTCTAATGCACATGTGTTCTAGGAATTGTAGAGACCCGGTGAATTATTTTAATTAAATAATAGGAGGAGGAGAGAAAAGGAAATTGTAAATTGGAATTTAACAGGGTCTTGCGGACGAATGCAGCGCGTTCGTCAATGAACATGCTTGATGGGATCGTCACGCATCTCATCGATGAGAAGTTACCGAGTGGCTATTTTCAATTCTATAGTTCGTCAACGAGGAATAAGCATTCGTCGATGAACTTCCTTCGTGGCCTCATCAACGAGGTGACATGTCTCACCAATGAGTGTAGGTGTATAAATAGTCTGAAATCGGTTTTCACCACAGAATTCACGCGAACAAATTCTCTCTCTCTCTCTCCTCTTCGTTTTTCCTTCCTTCCCTCTAATATTTTGGGTCTGTTCTTTGCTAGATCGATGATCTGAAGCTGTCACGCTACTCCTGGGGAAGTTCTCTTCAAGTCTGTTGGAGTAGATCATTGGTGGGGCTAACTTGAACTCCATCCCAAGTTCAAGGTAAGGTTTTATGTTGAGTATTTGGTTTTCCTACAATTGTAAAAAAGGTAACATTTGAAGAAATACTGAAGTTTTGTTCAGGGCAATGTTGCTTTCAAGGTGTTGAACGGGGAACCCTATGGGTGCAAGAATAGTCATTTTAGGGGCTTTCTAGTAGTTAGGTAAGGGAGTAAACTAAAGCAGTACTTTTCCATGAAAATTTTTATTATTTAATAGCAGATTAATTTTCAAAAAGCATGTATTATGTATGAGTATATTTGGGAATATATATGGGAAAATATTGCTGTTACACAGGAATATGTTTTTAGTGTAAAATGTCAGAAAATGTAATTCTAGAACAGATTTCATTTTTTATTTAGTTTGTGTGGCATGAATATTATTTCAAGTATATGGTATTATGTTAAGTCAGATTTACTAAAAAAGGCAAGTTTACAGTTATTTTCAGAAATAACATGGATAACACAGGAAACTATGGTTGCAGAATATATGATAAACAGTACATATGCTCAGTTCAGTATTTATGATATGTTCGGTGCAAGACCGTGATTGATAGCGGACGTAAGGTCGCAGTTATGTATGTAACAACCTGCTATTTATATAACACATTTTTTTTCCATCTATAAATCATAAATACTAACTGTATAAAGTACTACTAATAATCCCATGCTCAAAAGAGCACTAAGGAAACTATTTACATCATACATACCTAAGCAGTGATATACAAAAATTGGGAACTGCTATATAAAATACCAGAAAACTACAATATTTTGAAATATATATTTTTAATACAAAATGCCCAGTGACGTCACCATAATCTAAAAACTACCCCAAAACACTCGTATCTTATAAACACCTACCCTTCCAGTGTGGCAGTGCAAAATAATCTCTACTCGCGAGCCTGGGCTGCTCGCCAAGCTGGATCTCCTGAAAAATAGTAAGTCACTCGGATGAGACGACGCTCAGTAAGAAGAAATATGATATTAGTAGTGTGTGGCGGCTGAGTTACACATTTAATATACTAAAATAAAGCTAATATTGTAACATGAGTAAGCCGATAAACTATACAGAACATATATAATGTAGTTTAAAATATAACTAACTATACAGAACATATATAATGTAGTTTAAAATATAACTATGTATCTGAGTTTGCTATCTGTACATACTGCTAATATGATAATATAAACTACTACTGTGTGAAATATATATACATAGGAACTTCTGCGATACCCTGGGATTCTGTATATCATGATATAACCCCTCATGATAGAGTTATGCGACCCGTAGGCTGGACTTACTCTAGTTGGCCTACCAGGCAAGTCAATCTATCTCTAACATCCGCCAATCTAGCCCACTACAATCTCTCCGAGCAATCTCCAAATCTGACATCGTCTAACCGGCCACCTCAACCCAGCTCGCTGGGGAGACTGCAATCTCTCCTGGCACGGTTAGACGGAATCCACATACTAGCTGAGTAATGTGGTTGCACTCTATCTTTAATAGCAACGGTACCGTGCTCTGCTGTTTATATCTGTCTGTAATTTCCACAGGGATCTAATATCGTGTATTACTAGTATACATATATAAATATATATTTATCTTACTGCTTTTAACATGATTTCAAAACAACCATAATACTATAAATCTGATCTGTAATATCTGGAATATCTGACTGAAATATCTATAATATTTGTCTGAAATATATGTAATATTTGTCTATAATATCTATACTATCTATCTGTAATATCTGTAATCTTTGCCTGTAATATTTGTAATATCTATCTGAGTGTTATGGTTTAGAAAACATGTTATTCTGAGAAATACTATAAGTCTCATTTTCTGCTAATAAATTGTATATCTAGATATATGTAAAATTGTATAATCAACACACTATAATGTAATAAACTTATGCCACATATTTAATTAATCAAAATCTCATGCTTCATATCTATAATTTTACTGAAATAATAATACTCATGATATTCTGAAAAAATAACTAAATAGCATGCTTGTAAATATACATACAAATCTTCTTGTTATACATTCTAAAAACTCCCTAGCATAGGATATTTCCCTTACCTAATTTTTGAAAAACCCCTACTATACTCTGGTCCTATAGCCGCAAGGTTCCCCACTCAACACCTTGAAAACAACATCCCCCATAACAGAATATCATTATTTTTCTATGTACAACATTTTACATAACTATGGTAAAGGAAAATACTAAATAAAATGTCTTACCCTAAAATTGGGATGAAATTCGAATCACTTTCACCAACGATTTGGCTCCAGCAGACTTGCAAATAACTTTCCCAAGAGCATCGTGGTGGCCCCAGATCGTCGATCAGATGAGAAACGGAGCCAGGATCGAAGAGATAAGGGGTGAGGGCGTTTAGAGAGAGAAAGAGGGACTTCCTGCACCAACATTCTACCATAAATCTAGGTTTCAACTATTTATAGATCCGGATTCGACGAGTCCCTAAATAAGTTCATCGACGAACCTTAACCCCTCATCGATGATTTTCAGACTGCCAAAATCCCTCTCTCGATATCTTCTTGTCGACAAGACGTCCTCGTCAATGAGGCCCTCATGTATTCTCATCGACGAATTCCCTATGTTCGTCGACAAAACCTTGAATAATTTTTTGGGTTATTACATTCTCTCCTCCTTATAAAATTTTGTCCTCGAAATTTACTATTCATATAATTTATCATCCTTTAAAATAAATGGTCTACTTATTTTATTACTTACCCTCACTTATGGCGGAGGAATACCGTGGTTACATTGTAAGTTCTGGGAGATTACACATATAAAACTAAATGACTATCTACTAACTAAATTCATACATGCACCTACAAAAGAAACTTTACCTAACTACTTATACTTTACCTAATTATCATTAAACCTCTTGGAACAACTGCGGGTATTTCTGTCTCATTTACTCCTCGAGCTCCCAAGAAGCTTCCTCTATAGCATGATTCCTCCACAAAACTTTTACTGGCTGAATTTCTTTGGTGCACAATTCTTGTGTCTTTTTGTCCAAGATCTGAACTGGTGCTTCTTCATAAGCTAATGAATCCTTAAACTCTATTTCTGCATAACTAATAATTTGGGATGGGTCTAGGACGTATTTCCTTAGTATAGCTTCATGGAATACGTCGTGTATTCTAGATAAAGCTGGTGGCAAAGCTAGCCCGTAGGCAACTGACCCCACTCTATCATGTATCTCAAAAGGGCCAATATACCTAGGGCTCAACTTGCCCTTCTTCCCAAACCACATAACCCCTCTCAAAGGAGCTATCTTTAGGAATACTTGATCTCCCACATCAAACTCTAACTCCCAGCGGCGAGTGTCTGCATAGGTTTTCTGTTGACTCTGCGTGGCACTGATTCTTTCTTTAATTAGTCAGACCTTATCATATGCCTGCTGTATTATCTCTAGACCCAAAACTCACCTCTCACCTACATCATCCCAGAAAATAGGAGAACGACACCTCCTACCATACAATGCCTCGTAAGGCGTCATACCGATGCTAGCCTGATAACTGTTATTAAAAGCAAATTCAACTAGCGGCATAAACTGAGTCCAACTACCCCCAAAATC
Source organism: Malania oleifera (assembly GCF_029873635.1). Lineage (NCBI taxonomy): Eukaryota > Viridiplantae > Streptophyta > Magnoliopsida > Santalales > Ximeniaceae > Malania > Malania oleifera. The sequence goes on along the minus strand of NC_080427.1, from coordinate 68,200,829 downwards.
TAGCACACATGCCCGAAACATATCTTCTAATGTCTAGATCGTCCTCTCAATCTAACCATCTATCTGGGGATGGAAAGCGGTGTTGAATGCTAACTGTGTACCCATAGCCTCCTAAAAACTTTTCCAACATCGTGAAGTAAACCGAGGATCCCAGTCTGATACTATAGATACCGATACACCATGGACGCAAACTATCTCCTGAATATATATTTCTTCTAGTCTGTCCATGGAATAAACGACTTTAATAGGGATGAAATGGGCAGCCTTCGTCAGACGATCAGAAATCACCCAAATTACGTTCAATCCCTATCGCACTAGGGGTAATCCAATAACAAAATCCATAGAGATGTGATCCCACTTCCATTCTAGAATAAAGAGTGGCTATAACTATCCTTCTAGTCTTTGGTGCTCAGCCTTAACCTACTGGCTCATCAAACACTACTGTACAAGTTCAGCAATTCCTCTTTTCATTCCACTCCACCAGAACTACTCCCGTAGATCCCCATACATTTTGGTACTACCAAGATGGACGGTGTATAATGATCAGTGAGCTTCCTCTAAAATCGTTCTTCTAATATCATCAGCTGTCAACACACATAGTCTGGTGCGAAAACTCAAAGCTCTGTGATTAGAGATGCTAAACTCATCTCCTTGACCATCCTGTACTCTAACTATTGCCTCTGATAACTCTACATCATCTCCCTGTGCGGCCTTAATTCTCTCATATAGTGTAGGTTGCACAACCAGGTTGGCAACAAAAGCCTGAGGACTATCCTCTACTAACTTTATGGTAAGTCTCTCCAAATCCATTAAGATCAGGTGTTGAATCTCCATAGCTGCCAGTACTGGTCCCACTAATTTCCTACTCAGAGCATCTGCTGCCACATTCGCTTTTCCTGGGTGTTAATTAATTGTGCAGTCATAATCTTTAATAACCCCTGACCACCTTCTTTGCCTCATATTCAGCTCTTTCTAAATAAATAAATATTTTAAGCTTTTATGATCCGTGAAGATTTTGTACTTCCCACCATATAGATAATGCCTCCAGATCTTGAGAGTGTACACCACTGCAGTTAGCTCCAAATCATGCATGGGATAGTTTTTCTCATATTCCTTAAGCTATATAGAAGCATACGCAATAACCCTGTCGTGTTACATCAATATGCGCCCAAGACCCTTCAGGGACGCCTCACTGTATATCACAAACTCGTCCTCTCCTGATGGGATAGCCAATACTGGGGCGGTAACCAACCTCTATTTCAACTTTTGAAAGCTCTGCTCACAATCATCAGTCCAATCGAATTTCACATTTTTCCTCGCAAGTCGCGTTAGCGGACCTGATAAACTGGAGAAACAGCCAACAAAATGTCAATAGTAGCCTGCCAATCCCAGAAAATTGTTGACTTCTAGACATTTCCTAGTCTCAACCAATTCACTACTGCCTCTATCTTACTTGGATCAACTGATACACCTACCTCAAAAATCACATGGCCGAGAAAAGAAACCTACCTCAGCTAGAATTCACATTTCTTGAACTTCGCATATAGCTTTCTCTCTCTCTCTCTCTCTCTCTCTCTCTCTCTCTCTCTCTCTCTCTCTCTCTCAGTGTTTGCAATACCAACCTCAAATGATGCTCGTGCTCCTCAATAATCCTCGAGTAGACTGGTATATCATCAATGAATACCACGGCAAACTAGTCTAAATACTGATGGAACACTCGATTCATTAAATCCATAAAGACTGCTGGTGCGTTAGTCAACCCAAATGGCATCACTAAGAACTCGTAATGCCCATATCTCATTCGAAATTCCGTCTTTGAGACGTCTTCTACCCTAACTTTAAACTAATGATACCCAAACCGAAGTTCAATTTTAGAATAAACCTGGGTCCCTTGGAGCTGATCAAACAAATCATCAATCCTGGGAAGAGGATATTTATTCTTAAATGTCATTTTATTTATCTCTCTGTAATCTATACACATCCTCATAGTCTCATCTTTCGTTTTCACAAATAGAACTGACACTCCTCAGGGCGACACGCTGGACCTGATAAAGCCTTTATCCAGCAATTCCTGCAATTAATCTTTTAGTTCCTTTAACTCAATTGGAGTCATTCGGCAAGGTACTTTAGACACTGGCGCTAATTCTAGTAAAATATCCACAGAAAATTCAACTTTACGGTCCGGTGGCAAACTAGGTAACTCTCCTGGAAATACATCTGAGAATTCTCTGACTATAGGAATATTAGTTTGTTTCAATTCTTCTTTTGGAAATTCCTTTATGTAGGCAATAAATCCCTGGCAGCTTTCTTGAATTAGTTTCCTCACCTGAATTGCTATCGCAAGTTGTGGTAAAGAACGGACATGTGACCCAAGAAACCTATATTCTTGCTCACCTGGAGGCCTGAAAATCACTTCTTTCAAGTGACAATCAATACTAGCATGGTTATCTGCCAACCAATCCATACTTAAAATTATATCAAACCCTTACATATCTAACATCACAATATCGGCTGGCAAAATCTTTCCCTAAATAATTACTAAAGAGCTCCTGAGTACCCTCCTACATCTCACCACTGACCCAATCAGTGCAGCAACAGCCAACCCAATGTTTAACAATTGTACCTCATACCCCGTTAATTTAGCATACACCGATGAAATAAAAGAGTGGGTGACACCTATATCGAATAAAACAACAGCTTTATATGAAAAAGTAGTAAAGCTACCTGTAACTACGTCTCCAACTTCCTCGATGTCACCCGGGTGTCAATGCGTACACTCTCGCTCATGCTGTGTTCCTCTGCTGGCCTCCACGGGGCACCTAATAACCACCCCAATACAGTCTAGGAGTTGGTGCCTGGGCCGGTAATCCCTGACATGACCACGACCTATGCCCAAGTCTCCCATAGTAGTAGAAGACATCCTCTCCCATTCTACATTCACCTGGATGTCTCCAACCAAATCTAGGACAGGTAGAAATAGCTCATCCACCCTGAGAACCACCGCGGCCCATCATCTATCCCTGACCACCTCCATATCGATCTCCTCTCCATTGCCCTCGGCTGCAACTCACCTAATAATCCGGAGGCACGGACCTCTTCCTCTGACTCTGAGCTACGGAACCTCTCTTCAAACCACTCTCAATAATAGCATCTCTATCCACCACCTTTGCAAATTTATGATCCCGAAAGCCGATAACTTGCTCAAATAAATTTTGCCTCGGGCCTTCTTCAAACATCCTTGCTTTCTTTTCCTCATCCGGTGCCAAGAATGGGGCAAAACGGGACAACTCAATAAATCGTGCGGCATACTGAGATATGGTCATCTACCCTTAAGCCAAATGTAGAAATTCTACTGTCTTCATGTTCCAAATGATAATAGGGAAATATCGCTCGAAGAATAATTCCTTGAACCGACTCCATGATGCTAGCACTAGATCCGGCCTCTACTCCTCAATCACACTGACCACCACCAGTGTCTTTCTTCTCCTGTCAGTTTAAATGACGCAAAAGACATTTTCTACTCATCTATACATGCCAACATTGCCAAAATCTCCTCAACATCTTGAACCCAGTTTTTAGCTACAATTGGGTCAAGTCCTCCGGAAAAAGAGGGAGGCTTCATCCATATAAACTGCTCAATCATGCAGCTACGTTCTCCCCCACTCCTAGCCATCTCAGCCATCACCTACTGGGTGACGCTATGTAATACTGCATTCGTATCTCCCTCCCATACTGGAGGGTCCTAGTCTATCATTTCCTGTATTTGTACCACTGCTCCCTGGATCCATCCTGAAAATACATAGAACACCATTTCAAAACCCTATTTCCCGAACATATCTAATTTATTCCATTCAACTAAAAGTTTAGACTCTCTATTAACAATCTCCCCTGTTCCTGACCCAAAATCCAATCATGCAACCTAAACACACGACTCGTCGATAGTTCACTATGGTTTTCCTGAAATCATCACCCCAGGAAAAACATAGAAACCACCATGAAAATCCTGTATTCAGATCATAGAACAAAATCTCAAATTCTTTTCCTATATTCTGGTATTGTCTCCCCTACATTCTAGAGTTTACAGAACCTAACAACCTAGGCTCTGACACCAAACCATAACGACCTACTATTTATATAACACATTTTTTTTCCATCTGTAAATCATAAATACTAACTATATGAAGTACTACTGATAATCCCATGCTCAAAAGAGCATGAAGCAAACTATATACATCATACATACCTAAGCAGCGATATACAAAAATTGGGAACTGCTATATACAATACCAGAAAACTACAATATTCTGAAATATATATATTTTTAATACAAAATGGCCAGTGACGTCACCATAATCCGAAAACTACACCAAAATACTGGTATCTTATAAACACCTAACCTTCTAGTGTGGCAGTGGAAAATAATCTCTACTCGCGAGCCTGGGCTGCTCGCCTAGCTGGATCTCCTGAAAAATAGTAAGTCACTCAGATGAGACGATGCTCAGTAAGAGGAAATATGCTATTACTAGTGTGTGGCGGCTGAGTTACACATTTAATATACTGAAATAATGTTGATATTGTAACATGAGTAAGCTGATAAATTGTACAAAACATATATAATGTAGTTTAAAATATAACTATGTTTGTGAGTTTGCTATCTGTACATATTGTTAATATGATAATATAAACTACTGTTGTGTGATATATCTATACACAGGAACTTCTTCTGTATCTTGGGATTCTGTATATCATGATATAACCCCTCATGATAGGGTTGTACGACTCGTAGGCTGGACTTACTCTGGTTGGCCTACCAGGCAAGTCAATCTGTCTCTAACATCCGCCAATCTAGCCCACTACAATCTCTCTGAGCAATCTCCAAATCTAACATCATCTAACTGGCCACCTCAACCCAGCTCACTGGGGAGACTGTAATCTCTCCTGGCATAGTTAGACAGAATCCACATACTAGCTGAGTAATGTGGTTGCACTCTATCTTTAATAGCAATGGTATCATGCTCTGCTGTTTATATCTATCTGTAATTTCCACAGGGATCTAATATCGTGTATTACTAGTATACATATATAAATATATATTTATCTTGCTACTTTTAACATGATTTCAAAACAACCATAACACTATAAATCTAATCTGGAATATCTATTTGTAATATCTGTAATCTTTGTCTGTAATATCTGTAATATATGTCTGAGTTTTCTGGTTTAGAAATCATGTTATTCTTAGAAATACTTTAAGTCTTATTTTCTGCTAATAAACTGTATATCTAGATATTTATAAAATTGTATAATCAACATACTATACTGTAATAAACTCATGCCACACATTTGATTAATCAAAATCTTTTACTTCATATCTGTAATTTTACTGAAATAATAATACTCATGATATTATGGAAAAATAACTAAATAACATGCTTGTAAATATACATACAAATCTTCTTGTTATACATTCAAAAAACTCCTTAGCATAGCATATTTCCCTTATCTAATTTCTGAAAAGCTCCTACTGTACTCTGGTCCTATACCCGCAAGGTTCCCCGCTCAACACCCTGAAAACAACATCCCCCAGAACAGAATATCATTATTTTTATATGTACAACATTTTATATAACTATGGTAAAGGTAAATACTAAATAAAATGTCTTACCCTGAAATTGGGATGAAATTCAAATCACTTCCACCAACGATCTGCTCTGGCAGACTTGCAGAGAATTTTCTTAGGAGCGTCGTAGTGGTCCCAGATCGTCGATCCAGCAAGAAACGGAGCCAGGATCGAAAAGAGAAGGGATAAGGGCGTTTAGAGAGAGAAAGAGGGATTTCCTGCGCCAACATTCTACCATAAATCCAGGTTTCAACTATTTATAGATCCGAATTCGTTGACGAGACACGTGATCTCGTCGACGAGTCCCTGAAGAAGTTCATCGATGAACCTGAACCCCTTGTCGATGATTTTCAAACTGCCAAAATCCCTGTTTTGGTATCTTCTCATCAACGAGACATGTCCTCATCGATAAGGCCCTCATGTATTCTCGTCAACGAATCCCTTGTGTTCATCGACGAGACCCTGATTAATTTCTTGGGTTATTACAATGTATGTTATCTGGCGCAAGGCTGCAGTTATGTATGTTGTCCGGTGTAAGGCCGTGATTATTTATGTTATGACATTATTAAAAAAATGCTATCAATCTATTTATGTTAAAACAGTATATGATGATGTACTATATATTATCAAAACTTGGATGATAGTTCAGATCAGTTTTCAGGAGCATGTTACCGTAGCTATACAGTTCAGTTCAATTTAGACTTGTGCTAACTACCCCCACCAGTAGAGAGGGTGGGAGATGGATAGTCGATGTGACATTCAGTGTAGAGTTGTAGACGTCCACCTGGAAGTCCGTACTAGGGTGTGGCGGGCCCATCGTACTTACAGACATTTTTTACTTGGCAGTGGTCAGCCAACCATTGTCGGGTCCAGCCTTCAGGTTGCACAACCCGTCATGGGAGGTAATACATGACACCAGTTAGCTATTCATCCTGGGTATATTTCAGTACTACTATTTATAGCAAATGATTTTATAAGCATTAAGATACAGTATGATTCAGTGTAACTATGAAATGTATGATTTTTCAGTTATGATATTATCAATGTTTTCGGGCATGTAATATGTACTGTATATTTATTATAGCATACAAATATTCATGTTGCCACACAACTGTATTTAATTTATTTCTCTTATTGAGAGGTGTCTCACCCCAACTTAAAATTATTTCAAGAAACCCAGCCAGACAGGCGGACTGAGCTTCATGCTATTAGAGGTAGTTTTTACTACCCGGCTAAAAGGGTGAGTTTTGAACTAGGGTCAGTAGGTTTTTGATGCAAGATCTTTGTTTTATATTTTGGTGTTTTTAGGATTGTATATGTACAGTAATATAGTGGAATGTAAGTAACTCTGGCATTGTATTCTATGGTTGGGTGAACAAAATTTATATTTACTACTGCTTAGGTGTCCACTGTGTATGACAGGTATGCCCCCGTTACCCACAGGTTTGGGTTGACCTTGCTATATCATTAGTTATTGGTATCAGGGCATTTAATGTGATCGTTTATGTGGTAAATTAAGCAAGTCATTACTGTTTGGTATCAGAACCTAGGATGTTAGGTTCTGTAGACTCTAGAATGCAGCAGTAACAATACCAAAGTATAGAATAAGGGAATTTGAGATTTGGTTTGTAGTCTAGATGTAGGACTTTTGTAATGGTTCGTGTGTCTTTCCTAGGGTGACAATTTCAGGAAAGCCATAGTAAACTATTGTCGGGTTGGGTATCTAGGTTGCAAGACAGAACCTTGAATTAAGATCAGGGATAATGAATCAGTTAAGGATATAATATACTAGTTAGATGATATGTTATAGTAATAGGGTCCTAAGTTAAGTTTATTGTCTTTTCAGGATGGACCCTAGAGGTAGTAGAGCCCATGCTAGTGGTAATGAGGCTGCTGGGCCCTCGGGCGCTACGGGTCGCGATTCAAACGCAGTACTATGCAGTGTGGCTCAACAAGTCATGACTGAAATTGCTAGAAACTCTAGAAAGCAGGGTGGTCTGTCTGCTTGCCACAGTAGTTCGATTCAGAAGTTTATTAAGATGAATCCTCTAACTTTCTTAGTAGGAACTGATCTTGCAGTTGCTGAAAACTGGATGCAGGAGATTGAAAAAGTGTTTGCAGTGCTACAGTGTACTGAGGAGCAGAGGGTGTTGTTCGCTATGTATAAACTAACAGGAGAGGCTAGGAGATGGTGGATGGCAGTGACACTTCTAGAGCAGCAGAGGACAGTGCCTATAAAGATGACATGGGATCAATTTAAGGAAGTATTTTTTGATAGATACTTTCCAGCCTCGTCTAGAGAAGCCAAGATAGAGGAGTTCCTAAATCTGAAGTAGGGACCATAGACAGTGTAGCAGTACGCGGCGAGGTTCATTGAGCTATCTCGCTTCTCCTTGTACATTATTCAAGAAAAAATGAAAAAGGTAAGACAATTTGAAAGAGATATGAGGAGAGTGTTTGGAGGCTGAGGAGCAAAGATAGATAAAAAGATCAATGCCTTCTTGTTCCCAGCAAGGGTCCAGTCAGGGTTCGTGGAAGAGAGGTGGCTACTATAGGGATCGGACGTAGGAGTCAAGGAGTCTTGGGTTTTAGGGTATATAGACATTTTCAACTTGTCAGACTTGTGGAAAGAGGCACCGGGGGAGTGTCATGCTGGGCGAGGTATCTGCTACCGATGTGGGGAGTTAGGATGATGAGAGATTGTCAGGTGCTTATGGGAGCTGCTCCCACTCCTAGACCTGCTCGAGGAGGCTTGCAGGCACCTCGTGGAGGTCAACAAAGGAATACGGCTCCAGAAAGAGTTTATACCTTGACGTCTGGTGATGCTAAGACAACCGGCGACTTAGTGATAGGTATGGTTAGCATGCTTTCACTTAAATTTATTATATTATTTGACTCAGGAGCCACACACTCATTCATTTAAAGTTATGGATTGGCTAGCAGCTAACTTTGCCAACATAGACTATCATTCAAGAGAAGTGATTTTCAAACCTCTGGGAAGATCAGAATTTAGGTTTATAGGGTCGCAAGTGCAAACCCCACCTTAGTTAGTTTGAGCTATTTGGGAGAGGAGACTGATCCTGAGTGGTTGTCAAGGATTCATGGCCTTTGTGAAGGAAATTTCAAGGAATGAATTGAAGCTCACTAGTACGCCAGTGGTAAAAGAGTTTACAGATGTTTTTCTAGATGAGCTAACAAGCTTACCACCTGATCATGAGGTAGGATTTCCTATTGATCTACTTCCAGGTACAGTGCCGATCTCTAAAGTTTTTTATAGAATGGCAAGAGCAGAATTAGGAGAGCTTAAAGATCAGTTACAAGATATGTTGGATAAGGGATTTATATGACCTAGCGTATCACCGTGAGGAGCCCCAGTATTATTTTTAAAGAAGAAAGACGGGACCATGAGGATGTGTATAGATTAAAGGTAAATTAATAAGGTGACAATTAAGAATAAGTGTCCTCTACCCCATATAAATGACTTATTTGACCAACTCTAGGGTACATAGGTGTATTCTAAGATTGATCTCAGATCAGGTTATCATCAAGTAAAGGTAAGGGCAGAAGATGTATCGAAGACGGCCTTTAAAACCAGGTATAGGCATTATAAGTTTCTTGTTATGCCTTTTGGTCTGACAAATGCTCCAATAATATTCATGGATTTGATTAATAGAATCTTCCACCAATATTTAGACCAGTTTGTTATTGTTTTTATTAATGATGTACCGGTCTATTCAATGAGCTATGAGGAGCATGAGACGCATTTGAGGCTGGTCTTATAGACGCTTAGGGAAAAGAAATTATATGCCAAGTTCAGAAAATGTGAATTCTGGCTTGAGAAGGTTGTGTTTTTGGGGTATGTCATCTCAGAGGATGGAGTTTTTGTGGATCCTAGTAAAATTGATGCGGTAGTGAATTAGGCTAGACCGAGGAATGTCCAGGAGATCAGGAGTTTCTTGGGGCTGGCTGGTTATTACCGTCATTTTGTTGAGGGATTCTCAACGTAATCAAGGCCTCTGACCCATCTAACTAGGAAGAATAACATATTTGAATAGGGCGACAGCTATGAGTAGAGCTTCCAAGAATTGAAGCAAAGGCTTGCCACGGCACCAGTGTTGATCATCCCGTCAGAGGGTGAGGGTTATGTTATCTATAGTGATACATCCTTAAAGGGACTTGACTGTGTATTGATGCAGCATAGTAGGGTCGTAGCTTATACTTCTAGGCAGATGAAAGAATATGAAAAGAACTATCCTACCCACGATCTTAAATTGGTTGCAGTAATACATGCATTGAAGATTTGGAGGCATTACCTGTATAGTGAGCGATGTGAAATCTTCTCCGACCATAAGAGTTTAAAGTACTTTTTCACTCAAAAGGAACTAAACATTAGACAGAGAAGGTGGTTAGATCTTATTAAAGATTTTGACAGCACTATTAGTTACCACCCAGAAAAAGCAAACGTGGTAGCTAATGCGCTGATCAGGAAGTTTGTGGGACTAGCGCTGGTAGCTATAGAGATTCATTATCTAATCATGATGGATCTGGAGAGACTTAACATAGAGTTGGTCAAGAGTGATCCTTAGGGATGTGTTGCTAGCTTGGTGGTGCAACCTACTCTGCAAGAAAGGATTAAAGCTGCTTAGAAAGAGGATCCAGAATTAGTAGAGGTAATGGTCAGAGTACAAGGTGGTCAGCGAGAGGAGTTTTGTATTACAGATGATGGAACTTTGTGGTTCCATTCTATATTATGCTTTCTTGCTGATGTTAATAATAGAAAGACCATCTTAGAAGAGGCTCACCGATCTTTATACATAGTTTATCCCCATAACACGAAAATGTATAGGGATCTGCAAGAGTCTTATTGATGGAGTGGAATGAAGAAGGAGATTACCGAGTATATAGCACAGTGTTTGATGTGCTAATAGGTACAGGATGAGCACCAGAGGCCGATAGTCCAGTTGCGGCCACTTTTTATCCCAGAGTGGAAATGGGATCACATATCTATGGATTTTGTTTCAGGGCTGCCGTTGGCATTGCATGGCCAAAATGCAATCTGGGTGATTGTAGATCGTTTGACCAAGACCACCCATTTCCTTCCCATCAAGACTAGCTACTCTATTAACAGACTAGTAGAGACTTATATTCAAAACATAGTTCGTTCTTACGGTGTACCAGTGTCTATAATGTCATATCCAGACCTGTGTTTCACATCATAATTATGGAGGAGTTTGCATGAGGCTCTAGGGTCTCTGTTATAATTCAGTATGGCATTCCATCCTCAGTCAGATGGGCATACTAAGAGAATGATTTAGATATTAGAAGATATGCTTCGAGCATGCGTGCTAGATTTTGGGGGTAGTTGGACCCAGTTTATGCCGCTGGTGGAATTTGCATACAATAATAGTAATCAAGCCAGCATTGGCATGGCACTGTTTGAGGTGTTCTATGGTAGAAGGTGTCGTTCTCCTCTATATTGGGATGAGATGGGTGAATGGCGATTTATGGGACCAGAGTTAGTACAGTAAGCATATGATAAGGTTTGGCTCATCAGAGATAGAATTAGTGCATCTCAAAGCCGACGGAAGAGTTATGCCGATACCTGCCGAAGTAAATTGGAATTTGATATCGGTGATTGTGTGTTTTTGAAAATAACTCCGTTAAAAAGGGTTATGATATTTCAAAGGAAAGGTAAACTTAGCCCTAGGTTCATTGGCCTGTTCGAGATTCTAGAGAAAGTAGGGTTGGTTGCCTACAGACTAGCTTTACCACCTGTGTTGTCTAGGATACGCGACGTGTTCCATATTTCCATACTAAAGAAATACGTCCTAGACCCTTCTCACGTAATCAGTTATGATGAATTAGAGCTCAGTGATTCACCAGTTTATAAGGATGTACTAGTACAAATTCTAAACAGGAAAGAGCAAGAATTACGTAATAAGAAGATTCCTCTAGTAAAAGTCCTGTGGATAAATCATGCAATAGAAGAAGCTTCTTGGGAGCCCAAGGAACAGATAAGGCAGAAATATCCACATTTATTCAGTGGAGTTCAGTTATAATCAAAAAGTGTAAGTGATTATGAAATGTTTCTTTTGCAGGTTAGTCAGTACATGTAGTAGTTTAGTTAGTAAGTAGTATTTTTGTTTTGGAAGAATTTTATTTTATATATGTAATCTCCCAGAACTCTGAATGTAACCATGGTATTCTTCCGCCACAAGTGAGGGTAAGGAATAAAACAAGTAGACTGTTTCTTTTAGGAGATGGGGAACCATATGGATAGTAAATTTCTAGGACAAAATTTTTATAAGGAGGGGAGAATATAGAGACCTGGTGAATTATATTAATTAAATAATAGGAGGAGGAGAGAAAAGGAAATTGTAAATTGGAATTTAACAGGGTCTCATCAACGAACATAGTGCGTTTGTCGATGAACATGCTTAATGGGATCGTCGACGACGACATATGTCTCATCGACGAGAAGTTACCGAAGGGCTATTTTTAGTTTTGAATTTCATCGATGAGGAATAAGCATTCGTCGACGAACTTCCTTCGTGGTCTTGTCAACGAGGTGACGCGTCTCATCGACGAGTGAGCATGTATAAATAGCCTGAACTCGATTTTCACCATAGAATTCACGCAAACAACTTCTCTCTCTCTCTCTCTTCTTCGGTTTTCCTTCCTTCTCTCTAAGATTTTGGGTCTGTTCTTTACCTAATTCAACGATCTGAAGCCGCCATGCTACTCCTGGGGAAGTTCTCTTCAAGTTTGCTGGGGTAGATCATTGGTGGGGCTAACTTGGACTCCATACCAAGTTCAGGGTAAGGCTTTATGTTGAGTATTTGGCTTTCCTACAATTATAGAAAAGGTAGCATTTTAGGAAATATTGAAATTTTGTTCAAGGCAATGTTGCTTTCAGGGTGTTGAATGGGAAACCCTGCTGGTGCAGGACTAGTCATTTTAGGGGCTTTTCAATAGTCAAGTAAGGAAGTAAACTAAAGCAGTAATTTTCCATGAAAATTTTTATTATTTAATAGCAGATTAATTTTCAGAAAGCATATATTATGTATGAATATATTTGGGAATATATATATATATATATATATATATATATATATTAGGAAAATACTACTGTTACACAGGAATATGTTTTTAGTGTAAAATATCAGAAAATGTAATTCTAGAACAGATTTCATGTTTTTATTCAGTTTGTGTGGTATGAATATTATTTCACATATATGTTATTATGTTAAGTTAGATTTACAGAAAAGGCATGTTTACAGTTTAACGTGTGAGTTAAGCAATAAGAACTATATACCAGGCCTAGTTGTCTTGTCCATTCGGAAGTGAATTTCATTTTAGTAAATTATAGCCAATGTTTTCTCATTTTCACCAATCATTATGATATATATGCATTAAGTTCATATTGGATATATTACATGTATTTCCACACTGGCATGATTCTCTAATGGTTCTTAGTAAAAAAAATATTATATAGTGAATGCATATACTAAGATTTGATATTTTAAGCTTAGACCACTTCCTAGCCTTTTGGTCATCACAGTCTCTACACCTAATCCTAAGATCTAAGGAAGAATTTAAATGATTAGGTAATTTCAATTTGAATCCATTTTCCCTTAGATCCAAAGAGATTTGCTTTCAGAATTACCCACATCATTTCTTTGTCTAAGCCTCTGGCACTTCTAGATGGATAAGTGTATATGATCTACCCTTTTCTTTCACTGTATAAGCATACTTTATGTGCATGTGAAAAATTGTGCTTATTTACTCTAAATAAGGCATGCAGACGAATATGGGTTTTAAAAGATGAACCCTTTTTTAAAGAAGTAATTATTTTTACTCCAAGGGGTTTAACATGATTACTGTTTTCATTTTTAACTTTGGGTGTAACTTTAGAATAATCATCTATTTATTATTCTAAGCAGATAATTTTCAATATCTTCTTCATCTTTCTCTTTTCTAATATGGCATGATAATCTTTTAGATTTTCTAATTGTGCTGCCAACTTTTTACTTTGGTTTTTCAAAAAGATTTTCTGTTTAGACATCCTAACTGTAATCTTATGAGCATTAAGGAATTTCTTTTTTAGTTTCTCATAAGATGTTATGCTTCCAAAATTATATGCACATGATTTGACATAAGATTTAATACAAGAATTATCACCGGAATCAGTGCATGCATTATCATCACAAGAAACATAAGATGATTCATAGCATGATGTATTGCAAGATATAACACAAAAATCATCAAATACATCATTAACTAAAATAGAAGGTGAATCATATACCTCTTCATTAATAAACGTTATTGGCCCATGATTTACCTCCTTTTCATTTTTTGGAGTTAAAATGTTCGGAGTAGTAGACTCCTCCTCTTTGCTTTCTCCATATCTCCTTTCCAGCTCTTCCCAAATTTCTTATGTACATTTACATGCCATGATCTCAATAAAAATATTAGTCACTAAAGTATAGTATAATAAATTCATGGCATATGAATTTGCATGCAATAAATTTATATCATTTTACCTGGCATACAAATTCCTTTGACAATCACCTGTCAGACCCTCCAGTCAATTGATTTTATGAATACGTTCATTCTAAATTTCTATTGGGTGTAATTTACACCACAAAATACAGGAGGACTAGAAGGTGACTATCCCTCACCAAATGGGGATACACCAAATTGAGTCATTGCAATCTTTTTATAAAAACGTTTAAGTCTAGTGCAATGAGACTCTGATACCAATTGTTGGAATTGGTGTATTCCCAAAAGGGGGGTGAATTGGAATTTTAAAAACTTTTCCTAGGTTATGTTTAAATCCACAAGTAGTATACCACAACCTAGGGTCTTTCTAAACAAATTCCAATTACCTAATAATATAAAACTGAGCAAATAAATAAAACAGTTATAGTAGACTCAGTATTTCACAACCATTCAAAGCCTGCATGTAAAGTAATCAAGATAATACATAATACCATAGACGTACGAAAATTAAAGTGTGAAGATAAGGGAACACACGATATAATATTGGGGTTCAGCCAATACTGCCTACGTCTCTGCCTCAAGCTCACAAGTAAGAGGATCCCACCTATTGCTCTATTGTGGGTGGAGTGACACCATTTACAATACCTTACAGGCTGGTGCACCTAGTTCTCCTAACCAAATTTGAACCAATCCGGTGCTCTCCTAACCGAGTCTGAGCAAGTGTAGTACTTTTCATAGGGCAAGTCTCCCTCTTCCAACCACACATTGGGAATACAACAGATAATCAAATAAATTTTTATGTACAAACAAATATGCTTCTAAACTAAGCAGATGTGTACAACACTATAGCTCAATGCACTTACAGATGATATGAATTAAAGTTCAATGTGAAAATGTGTATTTTTTACACAAAAATATTTCCTAATAAAGACCAAGTGTGAAAAATAATTTTCTTACTAACAAAGAGTAAGAGACCTTCCAAGCAAAGCTATTAAAATAAGAATATGCTCAAGGTACTCTTTTCAATATGCCAAAAAATTTCTCAAAACTAGTTTTTCAAATAAAGCTTAGGGGAAACTAGGATTCTTGCTCAAAATTAATTTTGCACTGAGAACACAATCACCTCAAAGATATTTATCAAGTAAAATATATGAGGTAACCTTTAACAATACCCTCAAAAATGATTTTTAATAAATAAATATGAGTGAGAGTATTATTCCTTGAATGAAGAATGAATGCCCACAAATGATTTGCTTTCTTTCACAAAGGAATTTTTCAAATAAGTATAGGAAAGAAAGTGAAATGATTTGGATATGAAAAATCGTTGCCCAAATGAAATCTCTCTTAAAAATATTTTCAATACAATAAGAATAAGAGAGCATGGATTCAAAACACAAACTTTGTTTGAGAGGATTTTCTAATCTAAGCATTAATTCAAAAATGATTTATTATGGGCTATTTATAGACCTCTTGTAAAATATGACCGATTAGGACTCAAGGGGAATTTTAGAAAAAGATTGATTAAGTTTAATTAAAATTAAATCCTAATTACCACGGTAAAAAATTGGCAACCCTAGAGTTTTGGTCGCCCAGTTCAAAAGGTTGGTCGCCCAAACAAACACAAGGTTGATATTGGGTTTGGGTGACTGAGCAAGGCACCGGTCGGCAAAGCCAAGGCAATTTTCCAAACCTTTGTAGGTTCAGTCGCCCAGGCTTAGGTTTGGTTTGCCGATAGAAGGTTTGGTCAACCGAGGGTATTTTGAACTGATAATTCGGTCAGCCGAGGTAGGTAGGAAAGGTCAGCTTCAAGGTTCGGTCGACCGTGGATGATTAGATCAAATTCTTTCAATCACCCGAGCCATAGTCAACATGTTGACTTCAGGTTGGTTTAGTCGATTGAGCAATTTGGAACTGGAGGGTTCGGTCAACCGAGGCTTCTTAATCAAGCCTAAAAATCCAACGTTGGTTGACCGAACTTGCCCCAATTTTGACCCTAATTCATTTTAAAACCCTTGTGAATAAGTTATAGTATTTTAGATTAATGATATTGTGTCCTAGGGTCAATCTATGATCGTTGTTCGATTCCCTACGGTCAATCTATGGTCACCTGAGCTTATCATTCATACCATGCATGCCATGCATTATTACAAACCAAAATATAAATACTAAATGCATTTACACTTAAAATAAGGATCTTCTTCTTCTTCTTTTGCTCCTCTGATCATGGAATACGCCAGATGGTATAATTATTATGTCCCTTAGGCTTCCATCAATCCTCTCTTATGTGAGTGTTCTGAATTAATGACATGTTCAAGTACTAAGCACACACATAAGTAACTTGTTGTTTGTTATTATCAAAACCAGGGATCAGACTCAAAAAGTCAACAAATTCCTCTACGGACCGGTGATAATATCCTGCCAGTATCAAGAAACATCTAATCTCCTGAACATTCCTCGGTTTCACCCAATTCACCACCGCTTCTATCTTGCTTGGATCTACAAAGATACCATCCCCGAATACCACATCCCCAAGGAATGTAACTTTCTCTAACCAGAATTCACACTTCTTGAATTTGGCATACAGTTCCCTTTCTCTAAGTATCTGAAGTACCAGTCTCAAATGTGTCTCATGCTCCTCAGAACTCCTCGAATAGACCAGTATATCATCAATGAAAATCACTACAAACTGGTCCAAGTACTGATGGAAAACTCTGTTCATCAGGTCTACGAATGCAACAGGAGCATTCATTAGTCCAAATGGCATAACCAAAAATTCATAGTGGCCATACCGAGTTCGGAACGCTATCTTGGAAACATCCTCTGCTTTGACCCTTACTTAATGGTACCAAGAGCGAAGATCAATCTTAGAATAGATTCGTGTTACCTAGAGCTGATCGAGGGAAGAAGATACTTGTTCTTAACTATCACTTTATTTATCTCTCTATAGTCAATGCACATCCTCATCGACCTGTCTTTCTTCTTTACAAATAAAACTGGTGCTCTCCAAGGCAATACACTAGGTTTGATAAATCCTTTATCTAATAATTTTTGCAACTGAACTTTTAGTTCTTTCAATTCTGCTAAAGTCATTCTGCAAGGAGCTTTAGAAATTGGTGTCATCCCTAGAAGCAAATTGACGGCAAATTCAATCTCACGGTCAGGAGATAATCCAAGTAATTCTTCTAGAAAGACATCTGAAAATTCCTTTAGTACTAGAATATCGGTAAGTTTCAATTCTTTATCTGGAATTTCCTTTACACAAGCTATGTACCACTGACATCAGTCTAGGAGTGGCCTCCTCGCTTGAATAGCTGACACTAGTTGTGGTGAGGAACGCATGCGCGACCCCACAAATCTAAACTCCTGCTCTCTAGGAGGTATAAATACCACCTTTTTCTGATAACAATCGATGTTAGCATAATTGGCGGCTAACCAGTCCATTCCCAATATCATATAGAATCCATGCATGTTTAACACTACGAGGTCAGCTGGTAGCACTCTCCCCTAAATATCCTCTCGATACCCTTTAAGTACCCTTCAACATCTCACTACTGATCCTGGCAGTGTGGCTACTGATAATTCGGTGTCTAGCAATTGAGTTTCTACCCCACATAACTTGATATACCGCATATATACAAAAGAGTGTGTGGCCCCTAAATCAAATAAAACAATAGCTTTAATTGAAAGCATAATAACAATATCTGTCACCACATCACCAGTCACCTCAACATCTCCTGGTGTTAGTGTATAGACCTGCGCCTGTGCGATATTCCTCTGCAAGCCACTTCGAGGTGCTTGATTATTTCCCCTGAATTGTCTAAGGGCAGGAACATTGCTTGGCTATGCACGACAATCTCATGCCAAGTAACCCGGTCTACCACATTGGTAGCAGACATTTCTCCCCGCTCAGCACTCTCCTATGTGCCTCCTGCCACATCTAAGGCAAATAGGGCAAGTCTGCTCACTCTGAAATCCATGACTTCCCATCTCCTATCTCTATCTCCCACTATATCTGCCTCTCCTCCATGGGCCCCGGCTAGTACAAGCCTGAAATCTACGAGGCTTGGGCCTCTGACTCTACACCTCGACACCCCTCTGTTTGCTCGTCTCCTCTACTGCGAACCTATCTACCAATTCTACAAAATCTTACACCTTCAAAACTGCCACCTGTTCATAAATTTCTTACCTCAAACCTCTCTCAAATTTTCTTTCCTTTTTCACCTCATTTGGGACTATGTACAGGGCAAAGCGGGACAACTCAACAAACTTTGCCACATACCACTGAAATGTCAGGTGCCCCTATGTCAGATTCAAGAACTCCTCCACTTTAGCTTCTCTAGTGGTGGCGGGGAAATATCAGTCGAAAAATACCTCTTTAAACCGGCTCTAGGTCATTTCTACAGATACTGGTCTCTACTCCTCCAAGAGTCTCACAGCAGACCACCAACGCTCAACCTCCCCTGTCAGTCTTAATGTGGTAAACAAAACTCTCTATTCATTAGTGCAGTGCAACACTGCCAATATTTTCTCAATCTCTTAGACACAATTCTCAGCCACAATCGGGTCTGCACTTCCTGAAAAGGCTGGAGGATTCATCCTGGTGAATTGCTCTATAGTGCAACCCTAGTCCACTGACGAGCATCCCTGCTCCCTAGAACTTCGTGCTATTTTAGTCATAACCTGCTTAACAACACTGCGCAGGACTGCATCAGAATCACCACCGCACATACTGGAAGGCCTTGCTCCATTACCCCCACCAACATTCACATTATCGTTCCCAAGGTCCATCCTGAAAATGGAACAACATAATCTTAGAATCCTAACTTCATAACATGACTAATACATTAATCAAACTAAGAACCTCATATAACCCATTAACCTAACGTCTTTATTCTCAATTTAAGATTTAGTCCTACAATTTAGAAACAAAACCTGACGATAGTTTACCATGGTTTTCCTGAAATCGTCATTCTAGGAAAATCACAGAAACCACCACGAAGTTCCTACCTTCGAGCTACAAGACAAAACCCTAAATTCTTATCTTAACTTCCAACATTGACTCACTAAAATTTTGATATATTCCTAAACTTTGGTATTGTTTTCCGCTGTGCACTAAAGTCTACAGAACCTTACAACCTAGGCTCTAATACCATATTGTAATGCCCCGAAAATTTTGGCTATATTATTATTAACACTATTTTTTTCCTTTTTTTTTTACTTAATAAACTCTGATTCCATAAACTGTAACAAATCAACCCGGACCCAAAGTGGGATACCAGGGATATACCTGTTCATAAATACATAACAACTATACAGCGGAAAATATGATATACCTGAACCTTATACACAATACCAGATTCGTACTAACTTTATAATTATACATATACATCTCCAAAAATCCATAGAAATATTCTAGGGATTCACCCAAAATCCCTCTTCCAACTCAAACACTTACCCTGTAGTTAGGGCAACACTAAAACCTCCACTATCTCAAAGCTCACTCCGCTCGTCTGTCTGGGTTTCCTGTAATGTTTGAATTATGGGGTGAGACACCTCTCAGTAAGTGGAATAGATTAGCATCATTGTAAGGCACATAAGTTCTATTGTGTTATAAACATATACTGTACATAATTAACTGCATCTGATAAATCAAGTAAATATGTTCTGTATAAATCTGAAGAAATCATATTTCAACATAGACATATTGTGTCATAATAAAGTTTTGTATGCATATAAATCATCTGCTATATCTGTATAATACTGAAATTTACATATGCATATAAATCATTTGTTATATATGTATAATACTAAAATTTCTATACACATATAAATCATCTGCTATATCTATATAATACTAAATTTTTCCCCTGGATGGATAGCTAGCTAATATCATGTATTACCGCCACATGATTCGGTTATGTAACCCATAAGCGAGACCTAGCAATGGTTGGCCTCCTAGGCTAAGCCAAAATTGACTCATCTGTAAGTGCAATTGGCCTGCCCAATCTAGTCTGGATTGCCAGGGGGCACACTACTACATTGGGCTCAATTAACTATCCATACACCGACACTCTATCTGAGACGTGTGGTGGCACTAATCTGAACTGATAGCTACTATACCGTGCTCTAAAACTAAACAAAGTCATCCAAGTTCTACTAACATATAGTACTTTTCATAAATAACTGTAATATAACTGTTTCATGATTCAATGTAAAATCTGTTATAATAATGTTTCAGAATAAACTGTTATAAATAT
Source organism: Malania oleifera (assembly GCF_029873635.1). Classification (NCBI taxonomy): domain Eukaryota; kingdom Viridiplantae; phylum Streptophyta; class Magnoliopsida; order Santalales; family Ximeniaceae; genus Malania; species Malania oleifera. The sequence goes on along the minus strand of NC_080427.1, from coordinate 68,180,450 downwards.
ATCCAATCATGGCATCTGGATCGGCTAAAATATCACAGCATCAAGTCCAGCTAAAATATCATAATATACTAAAAATATCATAAGTTATGTACTGTTTATAGATTTTCTAAAAATTCGTCAACACATGTTTGTTTTGTGTAACCATAAAATAATCTGACATTCTAATATCTGTAATAAAGTATTTTTACTCATGCCACACAAGTGAGTGTTATTCTACAATATGTTGACTATTTGGGAAGATTATATTTTCTCTAAAAAAAAATAACAATAAATTTGTTTTCAAGGTTTTCTCAATCCAAATATCAGATTTCCCAAAACTTAAATTAATTCATATATACAATTTCTAAATCAAATACTATATTTTAAACGGTAAACTTTCTGAAAATACCTAACATAATCTATCCCCTTACCTGTTTCCTAGATCTATGCCTGCAGGGAATTCAATACTATGCTTGTGGCACCCGCACAAAGCATATATCTATAAACCCTAATTCAATCAACTTAACCCCAGAATAATAGTCATTCAACATACCTAGGCACACATATTACCAATAACTAGCTAAAATTTTAAAAATAACCTCCTTACCTTGGTTTTGGAGTGGTGTCTGAAATGTCCGATTCACAAAATTACTCCAGTTAAACTGCAGAGAATTGTCGTCGGGATCTCGAAATCACATTTATCAACTGATTCAGGATGAAATCAGGCGAGAAATCGAGGAGAGAAGGAGGGAGAGTCGTAACCCTATGAGAAAAAAGAGAGATTTGATTTTGTTCATATGAAATGGCTTGTACGACCTTACATATAAGCCTCTACCAAGCAAAATCGTCAACGATTTTCCTGAAACCATCAACGGTTTGGCTTTTAACCAAACCTTTTCATTGTTTTACCCTTAACCGTGCTGCGGTAATTACAAAATCGTTGACCGTTTTTTTCTCCCCCACCAAACTGTTGACAGTTTGGTCTACACCAAACCAAAGTCCTTCTTTTCCTGTATTTTCTTATTATTCCTATTTTTCAAGTTGCTACACAATGGGATGTCAATAACTCTATCTTGTGGTGGTTCTTCTTGCACCATTGGTATAGTTGGTATATCTCCTCTCAACTCTTCTAGAACAATCTTACTTATGGGTTTGTGGTTCATTGCATAGTCCTCTTCTAAGAATCGAGCATTGGTGCTAAAAATGACCTTCTGATCCTTAGGACAATAAAATAAACCACCTTTCATTCCTCTAGGGTAGCCAACAAATAAACAGATATCTCTCCTTGATTCCAACTTATCTGTTTTCCCTTTTAGCACGTGTGTTGGACTACCCCATATCCGAACATGCCACGGACTAGGTTTGCGCCCAGTCCACAATTCTATGGGTGTAGTAGGTATTGACTTAAATGGAACCAAATTTAGAATATAGGCTGTTGTTTCTAGTGCGTGCCCCCAAAATGACTTAGGCAAATCTGAATAACTCATCATAGATTTGACCATGTCCATAAGAGTCCTATTCCTTCTTTCTACTACACCATTTTGTTGTGGCATACCAGGTGCAGACAACTAGGATTCAATTCCCTCCTCTGATAAGTAATCCATAAATTCTATAAAGAGGTACTCGCCACCATGATCAGATCGTAGTGTCTTGATACATTTACCTTCATGTTTCACCATTTCTGCCTTAAATACCTTGAATTTTTTAAACCATTCAGACTTTCGGCGCATCAAATAAATATACCCATACCTTGAGTAATCATCAATGAAAGTAATGAAATACTCAAAGCCACATCTAGCCTAGATATACATGGGGCCACACAAATCAGAGTGAACCAGTTCTAACGCCTCTTTTGCTCTATAGCCCTTAGCTGAAAAGAGCGGCTTTGTCATCTTACCTTCTAAGTAAGATTCACAGACTAGTAGTTCCTCCCCTTCTAATGAACCTAATGGTCCATTCTGAACCAGCCTTGAAATCTGTCTCAAATTAATATGACTTAGGCATAAGTACAAAGATAAGTTTGGTTCAATTCAGAAGGTTTCTTTCTCTTACAAGGTTGTTCATCGGTGTTATTTAATTCATTTAGTTGCACTGTAGGAGAAGCAAGATTAATAATATAAAGACCATCCACCAATGTACCAGAACAGATAAAACGTTTATTTAACTTAATAACTACTGAGTCATTAAAATAAACGGAATATCCATTGTCCACCAACTTGGAAACTGAAATCAAATTCCTTCTAATGGAAGGCACATAAAGAGAGTCTTTCAATATTAAAATCGTATCTCTACCAAAAGAAATGCAAATATCTCCTACTATAATTACAGAAACTCTCTCGTGCCATCTCCCAGAAATACGTAAATCTCCCCATCACTTAGCTGGCGGGTTTACTAGAACCCCTACAAAGAATTGCAAATAAGATTAGTGGCTCCCGTATCTACACACCAGGTACTGGTAGATATCACCGCTAAACATGTTTCAACTACTAGTGAATAAGATACACCTGTGTTGTTTTTTTTGGCAAGATAAAATGGATATTGTGCTTTCTAGTGCCCTGGCTGCTTGCAGTGAAAACACTTGCCCTTAGGCTTTTTCACTCGATCTTGTGGCCCACGTACTGCTCGAGGAGAACCCTATGGTTTCTGAACCTTTTTCTGCTTCTTTTGACCTTTTGGCCTAGAAGAAGAACCTTTTTCAGTCAAAAAAGCAATAGTTGGCTTCCTGATGAGGCCTTCAGCTACTTGAAGCTCTTTAAGTAGTTATGCTAATGAGTAAGAGAGCTTATTCATGTTGTAATTTAGGCAAAACTTCTTAAACGAGTCAGGCAGCGACTGGAGAACAATATTAACCTGGGTTTCCCCATCGATTTCAGCTCCGAGGATATTTAGCTCATTGAGAATAACAATCATATTCAAAACATAATCCCTTACTTGGGTCCCTTCTGTTATAGTAGTATTCATAAGTTCCTTCATAGCAGTCTGCCTAATAGCACAATTTTGATCCCCAAACATTTCTTTGAGGTTCTGCATTATATCATAGGCAGAAGCCATAGACTGATCTTGATGTTCTAGAACATTCGACATAGATGCCAAAATGTAACACCGCACCATCTCATTAGCCTTAATCCACTTTCGGTAAGCCTAGGTTTCCTCATCAGTTCCTCCTTCACTAGGTTTCTATGGACATACCTCTACGAGCACATACTTGTACTCCTCTGCAATAAGTGCAATGTCCAAGTTTCTTTTCCAGTCAATATAATTAGGTCCAACCAGTTTGTTTTCTTTGAGAATAACAACCAGGGGATTGAAAGTCATTTTAATCCTTAGAATCACATATTATAACAAAATATGATGAGCAATAATAAAATTTTAAGTTAATTAAAAGAATATGGTTCCCTCTACCAATATTTTTCTTTTAAAGAATCTGTCAACAACCTAACACACCGTGAGTAGTATACCTCAATGGGAGGTTGTCAACTATTCAACATTTGTGTAGACAAGTGAGGACCAATTAATTTTACTATCCAGGAAAGTAACTATGCTGAGCAAAATTAAACTGCTGACTTAGCTTTTGTTCTATAAACAATAGTCGTGACTCAGATGGTGAGAATACTATTATTCATAACTAAGTGTATACCATCACATAACACTAGACCTATTCTTCTATAGTGAATCCCCCAGATGGAGAGGTGACCCAATACTAACAATTACTAGATTTTATACTTGGTGAGTCTGTAATTAATTCCATCTGATGGGGAGGAAGATACTAATATCATTTCATAAAATTAAAATTCAAAATCAAAATCAAATTCAAATTCAAATTCAAAATCAAATTCAATTTCAATTTCAATTTCAAAAGCAAATTCAAATTCAAAAATTCAAATTCAAATTAAAAAATTCAAATTCAAATTCAAATTGGAATGAAAAACCACATCACTATTCTAGGGTTTTTCCTATTTTTCGTCACTGCTATGCACACGCCGAAACTTTGCCTCCTTCTCAAATGAAGCTACATCAGATTATAGAATCCTATGCCTCCATGATAGGAGTTCACATGTTACGAAAAAAATCACAATCAAATTAATGAATCCTATGCCTCCATAATCCGGAGTTCACATGCTACAAATTGTTAAACAATCGTATTCACAAACCATACATTCGTATGACCATAATAACCGGGAAAAACACTGCAAAACGGAAGTTAGCGCATCCACACGTTCTACCCTACACATGCACTAGTTCGAAAACTAAAGAACATGGTATTATTATCCGTATAAAGTATCAGTTGAGGCTCTAATACCAATTGAAGGGGCCTACTTCAAAATAGCCCTAAGATTTGGCTATAGTGCATACGGATAACCAAAAAACAATCTTGCATACCCAGATTAAATAAAAATTTGATCTTTCATACCTGGATCAGAATAAAAATTTGATCTTACAAATCCTAATTACGTGATTAGGATCATACATACGAGATCCCTCTAGTTTGATCTCAAATTTGCAAGCACGAAGAAGAACTCCCAAAATTGCAAGCACAAAGAAGAACTCCCAGATCTGCGAGATCGAAGAAGAACTCTTGATGATGACCAAGGATCTTCTACTGTATTCCTCAAACATGCCTTGCTCCTCATAGTGTGGGCTCGTCAGTGGTGGCTAGGGTTTGCTTCTCACAAAGACGTCTGCCTCTGTGTGTGCATTTTCATCTAACCCTCACCGCCAAATGGAGAGCGTGTATGTAGGCTACAGTAGGAACCTCTGGGAAAATATGACTAGGGCTTCCAACATAATTAAGAATTCCTAATCTGACCCAAATTAATCCTTAATTACATTAATTACAATTCATATCACTAAAGAATTATAATTGCACTTCCTGTCATATTCGAAGTTAAATTTCGAGCACCTATCATTAAATGCTTATTTATCCCCCCCACGTAAAGATTACAGATACCCCGTCAATTAAATTAAATTACTAACAATTTAATTAATTGACACATTAATTCCCTGAGACCTTCCACTTAATTTATTTAACGTGTCAGATTCAAAATCCACCTACAGGGTTTGACACAATCAAAACTTATAAGCTTTCTCAAAGGGGTATTATCAATCCCAATATCGAGATGTGGATTCCATCAATAATTAATGTTCACCATACACATAATGTCATTACCCGACTCACTGAGTTTATTGACCCATAAAGAATCTCACTCTTCTATGAATCAAAATAATAAACACTACATGCACGTGTCCAATAATCATATCAGGATTAAGAGCATAAGCACTCATAATAATCATGAGGTATTAATTGTTTTATATAGTCAGTATAAAAACAATTACCCCAAGACAGCCTTGTTCAATACACACAAAGTGTACTAACACAAGGAGTTGGAGCTATACCATTCCACATAGTCGAGACAGACCTATTAAAACGTTGTGCTACAGTCCTACCAATGATGTGTCCAATTCCATTTAAGACTGTGAACAAAAAACTTATATTCTATAAGAACTGGTGATCTAATCTTTTGTGTGTAAGTCGTACTCTACACACTTGATCACCTACTATATAGAATAAAAGACACATGCATAATCATTAAATAGATAATGTCAGGCAAATATTGCTCACAAAGATTCTCATTAAAATGAAATAATTGAAGTTATTAATAAATACTAAAATCGATTACATAAAGCATGTAGCATGTCTTTTAGTATAAATGCCTAACAAGGATATCCTTAGACACCTACAGAACGGTCGTTTTGACTCAGCCTCACTGGTATACCCTAAAAAATACTCAAGAAAATAGGTTCACTCTCATATGTGAGGAAGAATGTCATAATCAAATATCCCATATATTTTAAGGAACAATGCTGGACTATGGAGTGAACTAGTCTCAAAAGGAATCCAACCTATTTATGAGGTGTCGGGTCCTTCACCCTAGCATCTTCTCCCTTACTCACCACATCCACCCAAGACCACCCTAGATTGACTTATTCATAGACTAGGCATGAATACAGCAAGTGCATTTGTTAGCTGAAAACTCTTTATATGTGTAGAAGTGTGGTGTCGTGTCCCTAGCTTGACCTTTTTTTTTCATTCATTTGGAGTAGGTATATATTTTTCATTTCATTCTTTTGCATTTATATTTCTCTTTTTCTTTCTTCTACTCATTCTTTTTCATTTTATTTCTTTTCATGGTCAGTTAGGACAATCATTACACTCTTTTGTCATCTTCATACCACCAAAGGAAATTAACGCTCGAATAGGAGTCTATGAAATAAGTCTTTCTAAAGGTGGCTCAATTTTCACGTCTTGAGTAAGCTACAAGACCTAGGTTTATATCTCCCCATTTGATGTCACTTCTAGGCTAGCAATTGCAAAGAGAAAGACTAATATACAAGGAACATCCAGAAAAAGGAAAGTTGAGTTTCATAAACTCAGAGTTTGACATCAAAAACTCACAAGAAATATGAAAGGCTCAATAGTACTTCACAAGGTGTCATAGTCTCCACAGTTGTTCTCTCAATGCTCTCAAGGAACCCTAAGTGTTACAAATCACGTGTAAGTGTATCCTAGCCTCATGAAATACCATGTAAATACCAGCCTTTACACAACCATATTAAAGTGAATAAATTATTAGTCAACTATCCTAGAGTTTCAAAGCATATATTGACCATAGTATGTAAGACTAACACATAAGTAACTCATTACTTCGTTAGTGAGCATAATAAAATCATATAAATGATAAGCCTATGCATCTAACATCTAGGTTATATAAAAGTATATAAAGGGTATAAACCATGTTTAGCGAGGAATAAAATAAACAATGTTCATTGAAAAGTTTAAATTTTGATCATTTTTGTGCTTAAAATGCCACGTAGTGTTTACCTACCCCCTAACCCCAACTTAAAACTTTAGTATCCTCACTAAAGTGTGGAAAGAAAGAGCCTGGAAATGGGAGAGGAAACACTGCATGGTGCAATGAATAGTAATCAGTGTACCTGCATCAAATACATATTATCCAAAAACAACATGCGTGCAAGAATACACTATAGCACAAAAGACCCGTAGACCAAAAACATTGTGTAATTTTCATTAATATCAAAGTCAATACAAGGTGTATAGATCATTACAAGCACTAGTACTATCATAAAAAACATGGTGTGGCTCATACTAGAAAATACAAAGAAAAGAAAAGAAAAGAAAAGAAGGAGGTGATTGGCACGTAAGCAAGAGGTGGAGCAATGGTACGTGTGGGCATCATACCTCCCTCTGAGCAACGGGGCCTTCACTTCCGTGGTGTAGTGTGGGAGAGCTGGCCTTTCTTCTCACCCATCTGAGCTCCAGAGCATAGCCTTATTGCTACTTGCAAGGTGGAGGTGAAGGCGAAGCTGTGCAGGCACACGGAAGAGAAAAATGAAACCCTAGAACACTATAAAGGGTGACGAACAGTGAGAAGGGCACCGGGGCTATGTCTGGTAGCCGAAGGTCACTGAAGGCTCAAATATAGTACTCGGGGCTCAGGCGACCAAGGCGGAAAGGAGGGTGCCGAGGATCGACCAAGGAGTAGAAAGAGCGAGAGTTAAAAAATCGAGGGTGAAACAAGATTTTAAACAACTTTCCAACTTCCTCGACCAAGTCGCATCAACCATAGGGATGGTCGCGCTTCGTCGCCACCCCTAACTAATCCTCGATATGCAGATATTTGACTAGGTCGTGCCCAACTCAGTGCCAGTCACACACATAGTCAAACGCCTCTATAGTTTACAAGTCTAGACAAGGTAAAAGTTCAACCAGGTCACTTAAAGGATTGATATCTGTGGGAGTGCAGGGAACTATGCACGGTGTCTAAGTCGCACCAGGTAACATCTCAACCATTTGAGACTATCCTTAAAGATCCTAAGCACTATCTACTATACATACGACACCTTACATACTCAATAAAAAAAGAGAAAAAACACTTGGGTTGCCTCTCGGAAGCGCTAAATTTACCGTCTTCAGCCAGACACATATAAGGCTCCTTATCGAAATCAGCCGGGTTCAAAGCTAAAATTTTCCTCCCTCATTTCCTTCTCATCCCTCATTTTGCATACCCCCTGATTGGTGATCATTTCATATCCGAGCTCCAGCTCTTGTGGGTCCCCTTCAAATCTATTAAGACCACATGGTCCCACACGGCTACTCTAGGCCCCGTAGCTTGGGCCTCCCCTTTTGATTTTATTTGCATTTAATTACTTACATTATAAGTTGTGAGACGTGTTTAATTGAGTGATTAATAAGCTTTAAATTTGAACATTAAGTAAGTCATTTCCCATGCCTATATGGGGACGTTTAGGTCATTTTTCGTTTAGGTTTTTACTTTCCCATATATATTGCTATTGTAAATGCTGAAAAAGGGGAGTTAGATTATTATTGATTGAATAAAGGTTCTTCCTTTGAAAGCTCAAATCTTTTTTTCCGATCCTTGCGATTGAGTGGCGAGACGCTATGGTGTTCTCCTCATAAATCAGTTGGTGTGAGACCAACAATCTATCCAACATCTATCTACCACAATCCATCGTTACAACTATCCATCTCGGAGCCATCCATATCATCCGCATTCGAACAACAACAAGCATCAACCTTTACACCAGTTCATCGTGATCTTAGCAGATTTCTTGGTTTGATTCACGTTCGTGATCATTGGAAAGTTATTCAAAAGATCCACATGGTAAAACTCATCCCAAAACATCCATAACTTTGTTTACCCTCTTTGTTTAAGATTACATAAGCCGTAGTTTCAAAAATCCTCACAAAAATCCCATTTTTAAGCCGACCCTTCGCTGTCTAGTCGACTGGACACCAAATTCCAATCACTTGACCCCTGTGTTGCTCTCGGTATTGGCCAAAAAATTTATTCAGTCGACTAACCGTCTTGGCCCATTCGACTAACCATTGTTCCCTCTTAGTTTCTCATTTAGAATCTTAGTCAGTTGCCTAACCTACCCACCCCAGTCGCCTGAGGAGCCCTAGAACTTGAAATTTCTCATTCTTTAGGCACATACTTGCTTGTCAACTGTGGGATATATTTTTATGATTACATTGACTTATTTTCTTGAATGATTGAATGGCATTTTATTGGCATATAACTTGACTATCTTGTGAAAGAGCCACCTGGGACTAAATTTCAATCTAATTATATACCTTTTTAAAATCCATGGATCATATGATAAAGCATGATTTATTTGTTTATGTTTGGTTGATTAAATTATCATTTCAAAGTGTTTCTCATGTGCATGTTCATTGAGGGTTGAAAACAAGTACAACTAGGTCACCCCCCCTGTCCTACATCATCCTGGTATCAAAGCGTAGATTAGAGCCTAGGTTTAGTCAGGCTGAACCCTCAAAGTCTCTTTTAGATGTGAGTTGTTGTCCTTGTGTTGTTATGCTTTGATGACAACTAGAGCTGGGGACCATTATCAAGGTTGTAGGATTTAAGATGAAGGAGAACCACTTATGCCTCCTAGAGAAAGGTCCACTCTCCTTCCACAAAGGTGAGTGAATCGTTAAGATGACTTTGCTAGGAGACCGCCACGTCATAAACCCTATATCTAACATTGGGATGATGAGGACTATGACATTAGGAGACCTTACCGTAGGGATCATCGTGATCCTTACAATGATGAAATAAGGATAGAAGCCCCCACCTATGATGGGCAGAGGGATCCTAAAGTCTTTCAAGATTGGTTGACTGGAATAGATGCCTATTTTGATTGGTGTAAGATGCATGACTCACACCGAGTGAGGTTTGTAAAAATGAGACTAACTGGGCAAGCCAAACTCCATTGGATAAATGTTAAGAGGCAAGAAACGAGGTTAAACCATAGACCCATTTAGCATTGGAATCTAATGAAGGATAGATTAAGGGAGAAGTATGCACCCCTTAGATATAGAGCGCACCTTATAGATCAGCTTTACAACTTGCGTCAAGGTAGCATGGCTGTTTTAGAATACATTAGTCAATTTGATGAGTTGTTTATAAGATGTGGTGTCTATAAGACTGATAGTCAATAGACCTCCCGATTTTCCCTAGGATTAAAGCCTGAACTAAGGAGAAAACTGTTTCCTTGAGTCCCTTGAACATGCCCATAGTTTAGCTTATAAATTTAAGAAAATAACTAAAAGGCACAAGAGAAAACAGTTTGAGGCCCCTTCCAATGAGTCATACTCTCACAAGATTCAGAGTTATGATAAGTCCCGACTAGCACAATCAGGTCTAATCACCTCCCAAGAAAGCAACTCCCTAGTCCCACAACCTATGGATAATGGAAAAGCACCCATGAAGTTGGCGCTTGATAGGGAAGATGGTGAGAAAAAGAAGAAGGAAAAGAAAGAGACTTGTGGAGAGTCTTTAAACCCCATAAGTAAAAAGTTATGTCCATATACTAAGGTAGTGTCGGTGGATGCTCCTAAGGAAACTGAGATACCCCTTCCTGAGAGACAAACACCCTTAGAAGTATCATCCCTACCTTCTGAGTTTGATAATGTCATTCCTGAGCTACCTAGTGAGCTACCTCCCATGGAAAAGCTTCCACATGTCATAGATCTTGTTCCTAGTTCATCTTTGCCTCATTTACCACATCTTAGAGTGAACCTAATAGAATATGAGGGGCTGAAACCAATGCATGAATTAAAGGAACCTAACCTTGTTCAAAAGAGTGTAGGTACACTTGACTACCCTACTTTCCCTAATCCCAAGGAAGAAAACACTTTGAGCCCGTGCATCCATAATAGAACAAACAACAAGATTTTCATCAAGAATAGGTTTCCCAAAATCATTGTTTCCAATAAGGATGTGAAGCTCATAAGTTACTTCTTGAAAGCCTCAAGGACCATGTTAGACACTAGGCTTAAATGTCCTAGTGCTTATTACCTGCAAACCAATTGGCAAGTTGGGGTAGTTGATAGGAACCTTAGTAGCCTATTACGATGTTTCATAGTTGAACATTTCATAATTTGGGATTTAAGCATTCTTGTAGCCAATTTTGCAATCAATAGCTCCATGAATAGAACCACAGGTCTTAGCCCATTTCAGGTTGTCACTGGTTATCAACCTAGGAAGCCGATAGATCTTGTCCCATTACTGCTTCAGGTTAAAGTGAGTGAACAGGCTGAAGCACTTTCTAAACACATACATGACCTACACTCTGAAATTAGAATGAAGATCAACTTGAACAATGAACATTATAAATCTATTGCTAATATTCATCGCAAGTTGCAAGAATTCTCAAAGGGTGATATGGTCATGATCTGTATTCGTCCCGAATGGATTCCAGTAGGAAAGGTAAGAAAGTTATATGCTAAGAAAATGGGTCCTTTCAAGATTTTAAAGAAAATTAGTTCTAATGTTTATATGATTGATATTCCCACTGAATTCGGCATTAGTAATGTGTTTAATGTTGAGGATTTAACCCCATTTCTTGAAGTTTCTACTTTCGTGGAACCTCATATTTCTAACCCTGCAGGTGATCCCACACCATTCTCCACTCATCATGATCCCGAGCAGCAAAAATTGCCTTTGCCACCATCATTACTGATATCAAACAACCGTGATGATATTAAGGAAATCCTAGATGAATAAACCATGATCACATAAGCTGGATCATATCAGAAATTCTTGGTCAAGTAGAAAGGTGAACCAATTCAGAGCATAGCTCGATTTTGAAGGAAGATTTACTTCGTCTCAACCCAGAACTCTACTCCTGGTATTTTTTGTCTCATTCTTCAGAGAAGAATTCTTTTGGACCCGAGAGAGATGATGGGGATCGGCAACCACTCCCCCTCTCGTTCGCTAACATGTTGACACATAGATGACCCCTTGATGCCCATAATACTTACTAGATGTTGAAGACTTTATGGAGATGCTAGAAGACTTTAGAATAAAGAAGCCCGAATGGTGATCGTTGCACATCCGAGCTCCAGCTTTTGTGGGTCCCCCTCGGATCTACTGAGCCCACACGGTCCCACACGGCTACTCTAGGCCCCATAGCTTGGGCCTCCCTTTTGACTTTATTTGCATTTAATTACTTACATTATGAGTTGTGAGAGGAATTTAATTGAGTGATTAATAAGTTTTAATTTTGAATATTAAGTAAGTTAATCCCATGCCGGTATGGGGACTTTTAGGTCATTTATCATTTAGGTTTTTGCTTTCCTATATATTTTTATTGTATGCACTGAAAAAGAGGAGTTAGATTATCATTGATTGAAAAAAGGTTCTTCCTTAGAAAGCTCAGAGCTTTGTTCTGATCCTTGCGATTGAGTGGCGAGAGGCTACAGCGTTCTCCTAGGAGATCATTTGGTGTGAGACCAACAATCTATCCAACATCTATCTATCACAATCCATCCTCTACAACTATCCACCTCGGAGCCATCCATATCATTCGCGTTCGAAAAACAACAAGCATCAACCTTTACACCGGTTCACCATGATCTTAATGGATTTCTTGGTTTGATTCACATTCGTGATCATTAATAACTTATTCAGAGGATCCACACGGTAAAACTCATCCCAAATCATCCATAACTTTTTTTCCCTTTTTGTTTAAGATTACATAATTTGTAGTTTCGAAAATCCCCACAAAAATCCCATTTTTAAGTCGACCCTTCATTGTCCAGTCAACTAGACACCAGAGTCCCGTCGCTTGACCCCAGTGTTGCTCTCAGTATTTGCCAAAAAATTTAGTTAGTCAACTAACCCTCTTGGCCCAGTCAACTAACCTTTGTTCCCTCTGTGTTTCTCACCCAGAATCTCAGTCAGTCACTTGACCTACCCACCCCAGTCACCTGAGGAACCCCAAAACTTGAAATTTCTCATTCTTTAGGCACATACTTGCTTGTTAACCGTGGGATATGATTATGATTACATTTACTTATTTTCTTGAATGATTGAATGACATTTTTATGGCACGTAACTTGACTATCTTGTGAAAAAGCCACCTGGGACTGAATTTGAATCTAATAGGGTTGAAAACAAGTAGGACTAGGTCACCCCACACCATCCTACCTCATAACTTGAACTTTAAAGTGGAGGCCGAATCATGAATTTCAAGAATTTGCACATAGGGATCCTCCAGGTCAAATGAAGAAGGCCTCTCAAGCTGAAGAGTTTCTTCTAACGGATCCCTCCATAGAGTTGAGGGATCAACTTCCTTAATATATTTATCATTCATGTCACCATCCACAGTTTGGATAGCGTGATGTAAATGCTGAGATGCATGGAATACGTTCAGCTTGATTTCTCTATAGCTAAAGGATTTCTCCTTAATTCCTTTTTTACATTGTATGCAGGCGTTTGTCATGGCTAGGAATGGTCATCCTAATAGGACCACAATCATATTTTTGGACGACTCCAAATCCAAGATAATGAAATCAATAGGATAATAGAACTTCGCCACTTTGACCAGTACATCTTCTACCGCACCCCGACATCGTTTTATTGATTGGTCGGCCAAGCACAAGGTGATCGGGGTGGGCTTCAGTTCTCCTAAGTGAAATTTCTAGTACGTCGAATATGGGAGAATGTTCACACTCAAACCTAAATCTAAAAGAGCCTCATCAACGGTGTAATTTCCAATTACACACGAAATGGTTGGTGTTTCGAGGTCATTTAATTTAGGAGGGAGGTGACCAATTATCATTGAGCTCATGTGCTCAACCAACCTCACTTGTTCATACATAGATGCCCTTGACTCTTGTTGTAGCTTGTGTAAGTCCTCGAGGATTTTGGCATACATAGGTGTTTTCTTAATGTCATCTAAGGGGGGCTTGTTGACCTGAATTTGTCCAAATGCATCCAAGATGGACTCCATTGTGGTCTCTTTCTTAGGTGAAGAGGGCGTAGGTAAAGCTACAGGGTATTGGTCTAGACAGACATGAAATGCCCTATGAGGGGTGTAATATGGCTTGGTCCCTCCAGCAGTGGATGACGGAGTCTTAGGATTCTTCATGAAACAAGAGGAGGTGGCACAAGTTTCAGCATTGGGTTCTACTTCCTTCTCCTCCTCATTCTCTCCTTTGTTCAACTGCTCCTCTACCCTTTTGTCTACCATCCTACTACCCTAAATAGTGGTTACTGCCTGGGCCTGCTCATGATATGATGAGGAACCAATATCCGGTTCACATTCCACCTCGTACTAACTTTTGCGGTTCACTAGCGGCTAACTCGGAAACTTTCCTTCATCTCTCTGACTCAAGGAGTTGCCCCATGGTGGCTTCCAACTTTGCAATGGATTGAGAGTGGGAGTAAAGGAGTTTCCGATCTACTTGTCAATAGCCTCAATGCCCTTAAGTGCTTTCAGCACCTTCTCCTAAAACGTATCATACTTAGGCTGAGGAGGAGATGGTTACCGAAAGGGTGAAGTTCTAGGGGCAGAAAACGGATGATTTTGAGAGTTATGATATGGGCGAAGAAATGGAGCATCAGGGTTTTGTTGAGGTCTTTGGGCTTGAAATCCCGAAACCTGTGTCCTCTAGGAGAAGTTAGGGTGTTGTTTCCACCCAGGATTGAACGAGTTTGAATCATTTGATGGCTTATCGTACGAATTATGGGTGGCCCTAACTTCCACTTGCACAAGCTTAGGCTGGGAAGGTACCTGTGGAAAATTGTAACAAGTATGGGAAGGATTAGCACAGATGGCACATACAGGCACACACCATGGTTTGTGGTTGCTGTCCTAAGGACAAGAACTGGTCTAACTTTTGAACTATTATGTGCAGGGTTGGTGCGAGGTCATGGCCTGAAGCCAACTCATAGACTCCCTTGGATTTTGATATGGAAGTGGAAGGGTTGGAGGGTCTACGAGCAGCAATAGTATGTTGTTGAGAGTTTTCAGCAAGGTTCTCATAGAGAACCCCTGCCTCATTCTTGTGCTTGGTGAGGAAAGTACCACTGCACGATACATCAACCATGACTCTATCTTTCTTGGCTAACCCATCATAGAAGGTCTAAACTAATTGCCACCTTGGATCTACTGAGCCCACACGATCCCACATGGTTACTCTAGGCCCCATAGCTTGGGCCTCCCATTTGGACTTTATTTGCATTTAATTACTAACATTATGAGTTGTGAGAGGAATGTAATTGAGTGATTAATAAGTTTTAATTTTGAACATTAAGTAAGTTATTTCCCATGTCTATATGGGGACGTTTAGGTCATTTATCATTTAGGTTTTTACTTTCCCATATATATTGCTATTGTACGCATTGAAAAAGAGGAGTTAGATTATTATTGATTGAAAAAAGGTTCTTCCTTGGAAAGCTTAGAGCTTTGTTCTGAGCCTTGCGATTGAGTGGCGAGAGGCTAAAGCGTTCTCTTAGGAGATCATTTGGTATAAGACCAACAATCTATCCAACATTTATCTACCAAAATCCATCCACTACAACTATCCATCTCGGAGCCATCCATATCATCCGCGTTCGAACAACAACAAGCATCAACCATTACACCAGTTCACCAAGATCTTAATGGATTTCTTGGTTTGATTCACGTTCGTGATCATTGGTAAGTTATTCAAAGGATCCACACGATAAAACTCATCCCAAATCATCCATAACTTTGTTTACCCTCTTTGTTTAAGATTACATAATTCGTAGTTTCGAAAATCCCCAAAAAAATCCCATTTTTAAGCCAACCCTTCGCTGTCCAGTCGCCTGACCCCTGTGTTTCTCTCAGTATTTGCCAAAAAATTCAATTAGTCGACTGACCCTCTTGGCCCACTCAACTGACCTTTGTTCCCTCTTGATTTCTCACCCAGAATCTTAGTCAGTCACCTGACCTACCCACCCCAGTCGCCTGAGGAACCTTAAAACTTGAAATTTCTCATTCTTTAGGCACATACTTGCTTGTCAACCGTGGGATATGATTATGATTACATTGACTTATTTTCTTGAATGATTGAATGACATTTTTATGGCACGTAACTTGACTATCTTGTGAAAGAGCCACCTGGGACTGAATTTGAATCTAATAGGGTTGAAAACAAGCAGGACTAGGTCACCCCACACCATCCTACCTCATAACTTGAACTCTAAACTGGAGGCTGAATCATGAATTTCAAGAATTTGCACATAGGGATCCTCCAAGTCAAATGAAGAAGGCCTCTCAAGCTAAAGTGTTTCTTCCAACGGATCCCTCCATAGAGTTGAGGGATCAACTTCCTTAATATATTTATCATTCATGTCACCATCCACAGTTTGGATGGCATGAGGTAAATGCTGAAATGCATGGAATACGTTCAGCTCGAGTTGTCTATAGCCAAAGGATATCTCCATAATTCCTGTTTTACATTGTATGTAGGCGTTTGTCGTGGCTAAGAATGGTCATCCTAATAGGACCACAATCATATTTTTGGACGACTCCAAATCCAAGATAATGAAATCAATAGGATAGTAGAACTCCGCCACTTTGACCAATACATCTTCTACCACACCCCGACGTTGTTTTATTGATTGGTCGGCCAAGCATAAGGTGATCGGGGTGGGTTTCAGTACTCCTAAGTGAAATTTCCAGTACATCGAATATGGGAGAATGTTCACACTCAAACCTAAATCTAAAAGAGCCTCATCAATGGTGTAATTTCTAATTACACACGAAATGGTTGGTGTTTCGAGGTCTTTTAATTTAGGAGGGAGGTGACCAATTATCATTGAGCTCATGCGCTCGGCCAACCTCACTTGTTCATACATAGATGCTCTTGACTCTTATTGTAGCTTGTATAAGTCCTCGAGGATTTTGGCATACATAGGTGTTTTCTTAATGTCATCTAAGGGGGGCTTGTTGACCTGAATTTGTCCAAATGCATCCAAGATGGACTCCATTGTGGTCTCCTTTTTAGGTGAAGAGGGCGTAGGTAGAGCTACAGGGTATTGGTCTAGACAGACATGAAATGCCCTATGAGGGGTGTAATATGGCTTGGTCCCTCCAGCAGTGGATGACGGAGTCTTAGGATTCTTCATGAAATAAGAGGAGGTGGCACAAGTTTCAGCATTGGGTTCTACTTCCTTCTCCTCCTCATTCTCTCCTTTGTTCAACTGCTCCTCTACCCTTTTGTCTACCATCCTACTACTCTAAATAGTGGTTACTGCCTGGGCCTGCTCATGATATGACTAGGAACCAATATCCGGTTCACATTCCACCTCGTACTAACTTTTGCGGTTCACTAGCGGCTAACTCGGAAACTTTCCTTCATCTCTCTGACTCAAGGAGTTGCCCCATGGTGGCTTCCAACTTTGCAATGGATTGAGAGTGGGAGTAAAGGAGTTTCCGATCTACTTGTCAACAACCTCAATGCTCTTAAGTGCTTTCAGCACCTTCTCCTAAAACGTATCATACTTAGGCTGAGGAGGAGATGGTTACCGAAAGGGTGAAGTTCTAGGGGCAGAAAACGGATGATTTTGAGAGTTATGATATGGGCGAAGAAATGGAGCATCAGGGTTTTGTTGAGGTCTTTGGGCTTGAAATCCCGAAACCTGTGTCCTCTAGGAGAAGTTAGGGTGTTGTTTCCACCCAGGATTGAACGAATTCGAATCATTTGATGGCTTATCGTACGAATTATAGGTGGCCCTAACTTCCTCTTGCACAAGCTCAGGCTGGGAAGGTTCCTTTGGAAAATTGTAACAAGTATGGGAAGGATTAGCACAGATGGCACATACAGGCACACACCATGGTTTGTGGTTGCTGTCCTAAGGACAAGAACTGGTCTAACTTTTGAACTATTGTGTGCAGGGTTGGTGCGAGGTCATGGCCTGAAGCCAACTCATAGACTCCCTTGGATTTTGATGTGGAAGTGGAAGGGTTGGAGGGTCTACGAGCAGCAATAGTATGCTGTTGAGAGTTTTCAGCAAGGTTCTCATAGAGAACCCATGCCTCATTCTCGTGCTTGGTGAGGAAAGTACCTCTGCACGAAGCATCAACCATGTCTCTATCTTTCTTGGCTAACCCTTCATAGAAGGTCTAAACTAATTTCCACTCGGGGACCTGATGATGTGGGCATTTGCGGACCAAGTCCCTAAAGCGCTCCCAAGTCTTGAAAAAGTGTTCCCCATCCATGTGTCTGAAACTCATGATGGCTCTTCACAGCTGATTAGTCTTCCCAATTGGGAAGTACTTCATTAAGAACTCATGCTGCATAGTGGCCCAGGTGGTCACTAAGTTCGACTCTAAGGATGTCAGCCAGTATTTGGCCTAATCCTTCAAAGAGAATGGGAAAAGCCTTAGGCGAAGGGCATCATTATCAAAATTATGGATTCGAATGGTGGAACTTATCTCGATAAACTCATCTAGATGTTGATAAGGATTTTTAGAAGAATCCCCATGAAAAGTGGGCAGCACTGAGATAATGAAAGTATTTATCTCAAAATGCGCTGCCTAGACATCCGAAAACCGAACGCAAGATGGTGAGGTGTATGTGTCGGGCACAAAGTAGTCCCTAAAAGGCCCAAGTGATTGCTCTCCCACCATAGGTAGGCTGGGAGCTTGGGGTTCCGGGATTTGGTCAGCGGGGACTGGTGGACGTTCGGCCATTTCTTTAAGTTCAAATAGCTCTGCAAACTAAGGATTGGAGATTGGCTTTCTAAGGGACCTACGAGATCTCTCAATCTTAGGGTCTATAGGAATCAGCTCTAGATCCAAAGATCGCAAGCCCAGCATACACACTTGAAGCACTCATATTTAAGACTTCAGAATCAGCAAAAAAAAAAACAAAAATAAAAAGAAAACAAATAAAAATAAAGCTACAATACTCTAAAATGGAATGTTGACTTTTTGAGTCCGATCCCGTTTTGATAATGACAAAACACAATTATCTCATCTGTGCATTGAGCCTTTTTAGCAAGATCATTATTTAGCATGCACGGATGATACGAATGGTAAGCATGATATGGAAGCCACAAGAAACCTAAAGAACATACCATCTGGCTCAATTCATGGAACTAGAAGTGTAGAAGAATGAAGATGGAAGCGTCAAGTCCAAGATCTTCATGGGAATAGGCAGTTAGAAATTGAATGTATTTACATATATCGTATGATGAAATTTGAAGCTTAAATATGACCTTAGATTGACCATAGGACCTCCAAGTAATAGGAAAAACTTTTTTTTATAAAATTCCTAACTTATACAAATGTTTTTAAATGGTTTTGAAGTTAAAAGAAGGCAAAAACTAGTTTTTTCAAAGGGGTTAGTCAACCGGCCAATCGACCGAACAGTTAATATGAGCAATTTTCTTAATCAATTAGTTATTATCTTAAAGGGTGCTCAACATGAAAATTATGGGATGTTCTCTTATATTTATGTTGATACTAAGAATGTCCAATTTGGAATTGTATAAAAAAAGTTATGGCCAAAACACTGAAAGGTGTACGTAGTAGAAAAATTCCCTTCATGTTTCTTACGTCACATTGATGGTCATTTTTATTAATACATAACTTCTTATCTTAAAATATGTTCAACATAAAAGTTATGTGATTTTATCTTATATTTCTTTTAACACCAAGAGCATCAATTTGAAGTTATATAGTAAAAGTTATGTCCAAAACACTGAAGGTCGCTCGCGCAGAACGTGATTCAATGCGGATACGCGCGAAATTTCTTTTAAATAAATTGATCCAATGGCCAAAAATCCATCTAAGGCCGAGAAATCTTATAAAATTAACCTAGAAACCCTAATGCCTCACGTTTTGCATAATATTGAGAGACTTGAACATTCTTGCCCATCTCTTGAGAAGTTTTGACTACTTTTGCTAAGAATCATTGTCTGCCCTGCAAAGAACACACTTTTACTTGAGCATTTGCATATTCAAGATCTGAGCAAATACACGCGCAACTTCTGCTAAATCTAGGTTTGATCTTGAGGTTTGGAAAAATAATTTATTGAACTTTCAATTTTTTATTAATCGATCATCTTCTCCATTATTCGTTTATTGAAAAAATCTTTTTGGGAGTAAGAAACTTATTTTCCCATAGTTATTTATTTGAAAATTTTTTTGGGAATAGCTTTCTAAAGTTTGAATCCTTGTGATATTCAAAGTTGTATTTTTATTCAAAGAGATCTATCTTATTGGTGCAAAAAGTATTTGAAAAATATTATTTAAATCTTTGAAATATTCAAAGTCACATTTTTATTCAAAGATTTAATCGTACGAGTTATTTGATAGCAAGAACTTAGATCTACATAATACGCAAATATTTTTTCATCTCACAAACTTATTCTTGAATATTCATTCTAAGATATTGGATTTATTTGTTTGCAAATACTAAGAGCCTCTAAATACATATCCTTGAAGAATATTATTTTTGAAACATAGTGTTTAAATATTTGCAATATTCAAGGTCGTATATTTATTCAAAGATTTAACTTGAAAAATCATTGATAGCAAGAATATAGATCTGCATATTATTAAAGATTATTTTTTAAAAGATCTTATTTTCTAATCTTGCGTAAATTATTCTAGAATCGAATCATACGTTTCTCCAAAGCATTTATTTATAAAATCATTTTTGGGAGATATTGATTTAAAAGGTAAATTTGTGAAGCATATCATTCATATAACGATCTTATCGTTACATACATACTGAGTTTCAAGTTTTATCATATGAATATGTGTTAGGAATTTTTATTTTACTCATTAGCTTGTTCAAAAGCATCTGAGTGTTCAGGAATTTCATCTATCTATTATATTGACGATTTGGGTTGTGAACCAGGAAGGAGAAAGTTGTGCCTCGTGTAAGTAGCGAAGTAGGAGGAAGCTACGCCTCTTGTAAGTAGCAGAGTAGGAGAAAGTTGTGCCTCTTATAAGCAACGGGTTTGTAACGGGAAGCTCTGTCCTAGTTAAAGGAGCGGATTAGTACAATCCTTGGGGGTTTTGCCCAAGGCAAGGACGTAGGTCGGGTTTGGCTGAACCTCGTTAAAAATTCGGTGTCTACGCTCTATCTCTCTATCTCTCTTTATATTTCCACACTTATATTCAAATTATAATTGCTATGCATGTGTTAAATATTGATAGATGTGAATATCTAAATTACGTGAGAATAATTGGGTAATACTGAATTAATTGAGATATCCACGGATTAAATCGATTTTGTTGTATAATACTGAAATCGGTGTGTATCCAAATTTGTACTTTTAAGTTTGGGTTTTCAATTAAGGATTGAAGTACCAAAATATTTTTAAACACCCAATTCACCCCCCCCCCCTCCTGGGATTACACCTAAATTAACATAGAATTTGGCTAATAACCATAGCTAAGTCCCCGGCAACGGCGCCAAAATTTGGTAGGCTCACCAAGGCTTGGATCCTTAACTACCAAAAATAATATTTATAAAACCTAACTAATCCCAAGTTCAATAAAAAGTGGGGGAAGTTGGGTGTCAATCCACAAGGACTTAAAGAGTAGTTATCAAACCACTTCCAAATCAGTTTATTATAGCCTTGTGTAAAAAGACAGTGTAAAGGTAGGATTTTTTTTTAATAATCCTAATGAAAGCATATAAAGTCTAAGTTAACTCTACTCCTAAAAAACAATGCTCAATCATAAATCAGACTTAGGAGGTCATGTGCATAATCTAAGTTCGGTCAGTTTACTATATTAAGCTAATCAAGAATCGATTGAACGGTCCAAAGAGCCATTCGATGGCATAAGGTAGCAAGGGTGGACAAATCGTCTAGAGCATAGTCGGGAATCGGAGTATACTCTATCACAACAATCATGAGAACCTCTATGCGAGACCGTAGCCTACTATGTGTACCTGACTAAAGTTGTAGAGGTGTTATCCTATCTCTAAGACTTCATTACAATCAAAACATAAAAGGTGGCAAAGCTGATAAAGAAAGCAATAAAGGAAAGCATGTAAACAAAAGCTATAAATGAAAGCAATAAAAGATCATTCCTTTGCCATCAAAGCGTCTGTCACTAAAACTATAAAATGCAACTGAACGATCGTATATTCTAAATGAAAAGTACACAAGCTTCGCCGGTTGTCACAGACCTTCGAATGCTTCATGAACAAACCACAACAGGTATTGAAAATCTATACTACTCCTAATCTAACTTGACTCTCAATGACGTCTTAAGTGTAACACCCCGACCCCGAGGGGCCTGGGATATTAACTTTTTACTACTAATTTACAACGGAAGCAAAATAAACTCAATTTTTATTAAACCAGAGTGCTAATTATCCATATTACAATTATTTATTTCAAAAGAAGAAAATTTTACGCAAGCATAGATATCTGACATCATACTAATATTTCTAAGCAAATCTTTATTTTTCTATCCCCACTCACATGCTTGCTAAGCCTGATTTCCAACATGCTCTTCAGAGTTATCTGAAATAAAAATATGATTGGAGTGAGATAACGCTCAGTAAGTAAATAAGATTATTATTAGTGTATGGCCAAAATGAGTTTTTTAAAAAATTTCGTAAAACAATATTTAATACTATAACTTCAAAATTTCTTTTAGAATAAATATAAATTTAAAATTTTCTGCATAAAACTTTTGTCATTAATTTCAACAGTAAAATTTTATAATTATATACTATAACTGTTAAATTAAACTTTTAACTTTAAAACTGTAAAAATATTTAATGATAAACATACATATACTTTTCCTCATACGTTTTCCTTAGATCGTCATTTAAGCACCAAAATGATCCTTTTCACGTAAACTTACACTTTTCCTTCAAATTATCAGTAACTTTGTACACGTAATTAAATATGTATAAACATATATTATAAAAACCACCCTTAGACTTGTTTTCCGTAAGTCATGTTTACCCCCATGACTGGGTTGTGCGGTCCGAAGACTGGACTTAGCTGGCTGGCAGACCAAACTAAATCAACGTACGTAAACTTTAAGTGAGATTTTCCTTATTAAGTCCTGGTCCAGAACCAGGTGTGCACTCAGGAGAAATCCACTAACATAAATAACCACTCTGTAAACAGTGTGGGTGCACTCTGATCCGTATAAACTTTAAGTTACGGTACCGAACATCTATAACTTTGAACTTTCGTTGCCATAAGGGGTTTTAAAATCATCTTATTATAATTTATGCAATTTAAAATAATATCGTAAAAATCTTATCTTTACTTATATTTTCATAAAAAAAATGTAACGTACAAATAAACTCATGCCAGACAATTTTTGTGTTAAAAATATATATGATTTTCTTTTTGAATAGAAAGAAATGCTGAAAATTTACCCTAGGGGATTAGAATATTTCTTAACCCAAAAATAGGTACAATATATTAAAGATAGAACTTATATAATTAAATATGCGTAAAAATAAACTCGTGGAAATTTTGTGGAACTAAGTAACATAATTGAAATTTAATTATAAAATAAACTTGGGTATGAATTTTAAATAAAAAAAAAACTAATATAATCAAAATTTACTTACCTTCTTCCTTACGAACACTGTAACTATCTCTAAGAAATGAGATCGGAAAAAGTGGGTGATTGAGAACTTATTCAAAAATTCTCTCTCCACCACAAATTCTTTCACTCACTAATCCTTCTCTTCCTTGAAAAATTGTTGCGAAAAATGAAGGTTAAGAACTCCCTATTTATAGGAAAATTTTGGGGAAGAAATGAAATTTATAAAAGTGTGGGGAGATGGGTGAAATTATAATTTTTTAAAAATTAAAGAATGGGCAAGGGATGGGCAAGGTATGGGTTGAGTATGGGATGGGGATGGAGGCCATGTGGGAGTGCTTGCCACCATTCCCATTAAATAAATTTTTAATTAATCACTTACCTAATTAATTAGTCAATTAGTTAATTAATTATTTTATTATTTTATTATTTTTCTTAATCATTATTATCATTATTATTATCATTATTTTTACTTTTAAACTATTTTTAGTATTTATTTATTTTATTATTTATTTTTGAATAAGAATTAAATTTGAATTTTGAAAACTCATGTGGGCCCCACATGGTTGTGTGGGGCACATGATCTTGTGGGCCCCACACAACTTCGAGACCCGAATGGATCCTATGTAACTCGAATAACTCTTATACAATTTTATGCATCCTACATAGCTTTGAGACTCGTGTAAACCTCCATACGGCTTCGAGACTCATGTGGGCCCCACACAGTCTTGTGGGCCCCGCATAATATACCTATATTATTATTATTTTATCATATATTTCTACAAATTATATCAGTCAATACATTATTTTATGTACTTATTTACGTATATAAACAGTGTCTTGTGGCTCCGGGACTCATGTGGACCCCACATAATCTTGTGGGCCCCACATATGATACCTATATTATTATCATCTTATTATGTATTTCTACAAATTATGTCTGTCAAAACACTATTTTATGTATATATACTTATTTACATGTACAAACAGTGTCTATCCTATTTATCCTATGAAATTCCATTTTGACCAGGTTGACTTCCAGGGAGCGACTGAGCCGTAATGGTCTCTGAACACTCACTTAGACAAGGTCTTTCTTAGGCATCAAACATGGAATCAAGGATCCTACAGAAAAACACTTCTGTATTGATATTAACTCAATGACCATTTTTATTATTTTATTATTGTTGTGCTTTAATCATATATATATTTTTGGGTCATCACATTAAGTCTATCACTAACCTAAAAGAGGCCAAAGAGGAACCCTAAGAACATATTCGAAGCTAATACTTATACCCCCTTAGGGTTTACAAGGCTTGCAATTCAAAATAGGAAAGTTCTGCAAGTATCTCGCGACGCAGATCTTCAGTTTCGACCAGATCGCATCCATGTTCTTCCTCGGTTGCACCCTAGTCGGAGCTCCTGGGAAAGCAAGGATTTGAATTCAACTCTTCTTGACATAGTCACACAATTGGTTCTTGTTGGTCGAGTGGAAGGTCGAGACTTGCAGGATTTTGAGCTTCAAGAAATCTTAGGAACTCGACTCTATCGCCCGTAATGGTCTCTCTAGTCGAACATTTGGTCGAGACTCTCAGTAGTTCTATCTTCAGTCAGCTTCAGCCTCTAAACTCAGTCACCCCAAAGAGTCACTGTGTCGAGGACTTAGTTGAACCTTGCACTTGTTCTATTTTAGGCTTGAACCTTGAAATCTGCATCTATTGCCATGGTCACCCCTGTTGGTAGCTAATCACTCCAAATGGTCGAACAAGATCTTTCTTCTTTGAATGCACCAATGCTCTAGGGGCTTGGCTAAACATCTGATTTGAGCTTTGAGTGTCCCAAATATTCCCTTGGCTTCTCGTAATGTCTAACTCCGTGGTTTTAACCTATTTTCCCTAAAACACGAACAAACCTTGCATAGCTTGAAATATGATAATAAAGGGTTACATAAAAAATAAGTAAGAATAAACAAAGGTAAATGAGGGCCTAAAATAGTGCATTTTAGGGACTCATCAAGTTCCTGACAGGAATGGTGTGATCCCAAAAGGGGGTTGAATTGGGTATTAAAAAATTCTTTCTAGGTTAAGTTCAAACCCACAATCAGTACAACTCAACCTAGGGTCTGTCTAAATAGATACCAATCATCCAAAAATATAAAACTAAGTAGATAAATAAAACATATTCAGCGGGCTAATTGCTTCCCAATCATTCACAATACTTAAAGCATGCACACATTCAAATTAAATTTAAATATAAGAAAATATGTGCACAAATTTAACTGCAAAAATTAAATAGTGTAGGTGTTGGCCTTACAAGGCTTAACATCCAATTTTAATGCTAACAAACAAGTGGAACTTAACATATTTGGTTAAGTGATGACATTTCAGGACTCAACCTTAACAAAGTAAGGTCAAGTATTCACAAGGATCGTTAACAGCTTATATTTCAAAGAAAGATGATCATATGAAGCTTAAATAGCATAAATTCAAAGACTAAAGCTTGAAGATCATAAAAGCATGGATATTAAAGAGAACTCAATGAAAAGCTCAAAGTATCTTAAAGCTTAAAGACAAGTAGCATATCAAAGCATGAAGACTTAAGTGTTTAAGAATGAAAAATGGCTTAGAAGTCTTTACGTAAGTGTTTTAATAATTAAGTATCTTTTGAAGCATTGTTGAAGCTCTTTACGGGATACATGGACATAGAGACCTATTTTAAAACCCCAAAAAATGTTTTATGAAATATCAAAGCAAGAGCGCAAAAATTAAATTTGAAAACTAAAAATGAAAAACCAGAAAGAGGACTGGACAGCTGACTGACCAGAAAAACACTAGGTCTACTCAGCTGACTGATAGAAAATCAACAGCTAAGATAACTACCCAGCCGTCTGACAGTGCCTAGCCGACTGACCCATTTTGAACTGTGTCGAGCCAGCCAATTGAGAATTATTCAATATTAATTTCTAACAGACAGTAGGGTGTCAACCGCCTGTCCAGCCGACTGACCCTGTGGAAATATACTACCCAGTCACCTATCCAGCCGACTAACTCCACGAGACTTCAAATTGTTGAACTTAATGGAAAATTTCTAAAAATTGGTTTTTGAAATATGAACATTATAAAAACTTGGAGAACACTCCAAGTAACTTGGGGAACAAGGAAACCAATTCTAAAAAAAATTCTATAAATACTTCCTTAATCTCAAGAAATTGTAACCAAGGCAATTACATAGCACACTTGCATTCAATCTCTCAATTTCTCTCAAAGTTCCATATTGCTCATACTTTTGCTGGAGGGAAATCTTCTGAATTGCTGCTAAAACATCAACTAAGGTTCTTATACTGAGTTTTCTCAATCACAAGGAACCCTTGGTGAATTCTACACTTAAGCTTCAATTCTATTTCTTATTGGTATTTAAAGTGTTGAAGTACCTAGAGCTGAATTTGTACTAAGCTACTCTATTTTGAGAGTGCTTTTGTACGCAATGATTACTTCATATCTTTGTAGTTCTCGGACGATTCGAGATATTCAGATTGTTGGCTAAGTGAGGGGATATCACTTAGAGAGGCGAGTTCTAGCCTAATTAAAGGAGTGATCGAATGAGGGTATATCATTTGGAAAGGCGGGTTCTAGCCTAATGAAAGGAGTGTGTAAACAGTGTTATTCCACCCGGAAAAGGAACTGGTTTTAGTGAATCCTTTGGTGGTTTTCCAAAGGCGAGGATGTAGGCTAGGAATAAGCTGAACCTCATAAAAACCGTGGTCTCACTCTCTATTTCCCTTACTCTCTTTACTTATAGCATATACGAACTACGTGGATGTTTTAAATTCCTTAATCATAAACACTACGTGGATTTGATATTAAGTAAACTTAAGCTTAACTTTTTTTTTGGGATTGCGAAAACCAAAAGGGAGTACATTGGCTGATCCATTCTTTACAGAAACCGTAAAGGAATACATTGATTGGTGAAACACTCAAAGACTCTTTCAACTGAAAGTTTATTTAAAGTTAAACTTTTGGAAAGAGTATTGGATTTTATATTGCACCTCATTTTAAGAAAACAAATTCATTAATTACAGGGCTGCAAATAAACACAAGCTGAATCTTCTATCTTAGTTTGAATATTGTGGATGATTGGAATATTGATTAGTTGATTGATTGGTTAAGTACTTTGTTGGTTATGGATTGAATTTTGTTTTTAAGTATTTATTATCTGAATAAATCAAGAAGAAGTAAAAAATTCATTAAAAGAAGAAAATGAAGTTAAGGATTCTTGAAAAGAATTAAAGGAAAATTTTTAATCCAATTCACCCCCCCCCCCTCTCTTGGGACTACACCTTAGTTTTCAATTGGTGTCAGAGCGGGGTTATAACAAATCCTAATAAGTAGTTATAGAAAGATCTAATGGCACACATAAGAGTAGCTCCCTTCGGAGAGGGTCAATCCTCAACCCAACCACCCATCTTTTGTGGTTTGAACTATACTTTTTGGAAACAGCGTATGAGAATATATATTCAAACTATGAATTGGAAAGCTTGGGAGGTTGTCACAGATGGTGACCTAATTTCCCTTAAACTAGTAGATGGAAAACAAGTTTCTAAGGAGAAAAAGGATGTGAAAGACTTAGATCATAAGAAACTACAAGTTAATTCTAGTGTTATGAATGCTTTATATTGTGCCCTTGATGTGAATGAATTTAATAGAGTAATGGCTTGCAAATCGGCCAAGGAAATATGGGACAAGCTAGAAGTAATGTACGAAGGCACTATAGATGTTAGGGATAATAGGATTGATATGCTTACAAGCAAATATGAAGCTTTTAAAATGAATTCGAATAAATCCATAACTAATATGTACACTAGGTTCACTCACATAATAAATTCCCTAAATACCTTAGGAAAAACCTACACTACTTATGAGACCATAAGAAAAATTCTTAGAGGGCTGCCACCTATATGGGAACCAAAGGCCAAGGCAATAACGGAAGGTAGGAACCTTAAAACCACTTCTTTAGATGAACTAATAGGTTCTCTACTGACATATGAAATGTCAATGAATAAAAGGAATGGTAAAATCAAAGCTCAAGAATATACAGCATTCAAAGCTTCAAAAGAAAACTTTAGTAGTGAAAAAGAGATGGATGAAGATGAACTAGCCTTCATATCTGAGAAATTTGCAAAAATCCTTAGAAGGAAAAACAAATTCAAAAGAAGAAACCAAAACTCTGAATCAGATGAAGAAGAAACTAATACAAAAAATATCAACGAATAAAATCCCCACATGTTATAATTGCAAAAAGGATGGACACATAAAATTGAAATGTAGAAAAATTCTAAAAAAAAAAAAGCAATGAATTACTTGGGATAGTGCGGAATGTGAATCAAGTGACCAAGAGGTTGCTTACAATTGCTTTATGGCATGGGACGATGAGGGAAACTCTTCATCCAAATCAATTAATGGTTATAGTAGTGATGAATCAAATGATGAGAGCATGTCATCTTATGAAGAACTTCAAAATGATTTATTCAGAGTACATAAGATACTAATCAAAGTAACTAAACAAAACACATCATTGAAAAACAAGAAAGATGGAATGACGAAAGAGCTAGAATCAATTAAGATCGCTGAAAATGATAAAGATTCAAAACTCAAGAAAATAAAAAATAAGTATGAAGCTACAATAAAAGAATTAGAAGCTAGAAATCTTGCTAAAAGAAAAAGACTTGAAAATCAAGAAATTAAAAAGCAAGAATAAAAAGATGATAGAAGATCTTTCTATCCCTATCCTCGATGGAATATGAGAAAGACATATATATTTCTGAATTAGAGAATAAAATCATAAAATTATCTCAAGAATTAGAGAAATCACAAAAGAAGGTTGATGACAAGAAAAATATTGAGATAAATGATTTCAAAAATCAAATTGAAGATAAAGAAAAGATCATTTACAATTTCACAAAAGGAAAGGAAAATTTTGACAAAATGATAGGTTCACAAAGGATGACCTTAAATAAAGAAGGCATTGGATTTAATGGGGTTGAAACTAAAAAGAAAAAGAATCTTTACATGGGTTATTTTTCAAAAGCATCCAAAGATTATGCTAGCACATCTTCTAATGCCTACACTAACACCATATGTTATCAATGTAAGAAAAAAGGACATAAACTTTGAATGTCCATTTAAAAGAAAGGGTGTGAAAACTAAACAAGTTTGGAGAATTAAAGAAACATCCCTTGTTAAACCATCCGGACCCAAAAAAATATGGGTACCAAAAATGAAATACTAAATTCTTCAACTTCAATTGATATTAAATTTATGGAACATCATACAAATATATTGAATAAATTGAAATAGAGAATAAGGATAAAATTATTCAAGCTTATCGTATTAAAACTCATGAAAATTGTTGGCCTCAAATCAATGAATGAATCATACAAGGCATAAAATAGAAAACATTAGGATACATGAAGTTTGAATGTTTAAATGAAATCAAAAGAAAAGAAAATCTCAAAGCAAATAGAGCTTATTGATAAAGAAGAAAGCTTGGCAGAAGAATTGTCAGCAGACTTACCATACAATCAGCCGACTGACTGAACAAAACCTTTAAAGAGAAAGTATAGGTCAACCAACTGGACAGAAGCTTAACCGACTAACTAAAGGAAAAACTGTTAAACAAGTTTGAAATAAAATATTTGAGCAACATAAGAACAATCCAAGCAAAAGTATAGTACAAAGCACATGATATGATTTACTCCATGCTTATATGAATGCAATATAATACATATGTACATCTTAAATTTGGTATCTTGAAATTTTTAAAGATAATGAAAATATCGATAATTTATGGCTCACTAGATTTTGAAAATTTGAGCATAAAGTTATGAAACATGATTTAGAAACATGAATTTTGATATGAATTGATAAATTCTTGGCCATGTATGCTCATGATGGATCACATGGATAAATGGATAAATTTGAATCAAAATAATAGAATATTCATGAGTTGTGCATAATGTGACATTAACATTGGTATCTATAAAGAGTATTAGTATCTATGAATATATTGTAACACCCCAACCCCAAAGGGCCTGGCATATTAACTTTTTACTATTGATTTACAGCGGAAGTAAATAAACTCAATTGTTATTAAACCGAGCGCTAATTATCTATATTACAATCTTTTATTTCAAAAGAAGAAAAATTACATAAGCATAAATATCTAACATTATACTAATATTTCTAATCAATCTTTATTTTTCTATCCCCACCCGCATGCTTGCTAAGCCTGATTTCCGACATGCCCTTCAGAGTTATCTAAAATAAAAATATGATTGGAGTGAGACAACGCTCAGTAAGTAAATAAGATTATTATTAGTGTGTGGCCAAAATAAGTTTTTTAAAAATTTCGTAAAACAATATTTAATATTATAACTTCAAAACTGCTTCTAGAATAAATATAAATTTAAAAATTTCTACATAAAACTTTTACCATCAACTATAACAGTAAAATTTTATAATCATACACTATAACTGTTAAATTAAACTTTTAACTTTAAAACTGTATAAATATTTAATAATAAACATACATATACTTTTCCTTATACGTTTTCTTTATATCGTCATTTAAGCACTAGAATGATCCTTTTCATGTAAACCTACACTTTTCCTTCAAATCATCAATAACTTTGTACACGTAATTAATTATGTATACACATATATTGTAAAAACCACCCTTAGGCCTATTTGTCGTAGGTCATGTATACCTCCATGACTGCGTTGTGCGGTTCGAAGACTGGACTTAACTGGTTGGCCGACCAAACTAAATCAACGTACGTAAACATTAAGTGAGATTTTCCTTATTAAGTCCTGATCCGGAACCAGGTGTGCACTCAAGAGAAATCCACTAACATAAATAACCACACTATAAACAGTGTGGGCATACTCTAATCCGTTTAAACTTTAAGCTGCGATACCGAACATCTGTAACTTTAAACTTTCGTTGCCTTAAGGGGTTTTAAAATCATCTTATTATAATTTATGCAATTTAAAATAATAGCGTGAAAACCTCATATTTACTCATATTTTCATAAATACATGCAACGTAAAAATAAACTCATGTCACACAATTTTTGTGTTAAAAATATTTATTTATCTATTTTTAAATAGAAAGAAATGCTGAAAATTACCTAAGTGGATTTGAATATTTCTTAACCCAAAAATAAATGCAAAAATATTAAAATTAAAACTGGTATAATTAAATATGCATAAAAATAAACTCAAGGAAATTTTACGAAACTAAGTAACATAAACGAAATTTACTTACAAATATACTCGGGTATGAATTTTAAATAAAAATAAACTAACATAATCAAATTTACTTACCTTCTTCTTTTACCTTGTGCTACGAACACAATAACTATCTCTAAGAAATGAAATCGGAAAAAGTTGGTGAGTGAGAACTTACTCAAAAATTCTCTTTCCACTATAAATTCTTTCACTCACTAATCCTTCTCTTCCTTGGAAAAATTGTTGTGAAAAATGAAGGTTGAGACCTTTCTATTTATAGGAAAATTTTGGGGAAGAAATGAAATTTATAAAAGTGTGGGGAGATGGGTGAAATTATAATTTTTTAAAAATTAAAGAATGTGCAAGGGATGGGTAAGGTATGGGTTGAGTATGGGATGGGGATGGAGGCCATGTGGGAGTGCCCATTAAATAAATTTTTAATTAATCACTTACCTAATTAATTAATAAATTAGTTAATTTATTATTTTATTATTTTATTATTTTTCTTAATCATTATTATCATTATTATTATCATCGTTATTACTTTTAAACTATTTTTAGTATTTATTTATTTTATTATTTATTTTTGAACAAGAATTAAATTTAAATTTTGAAAACTCGTGTGGGCCCCACATGGTCTTGTCCCACACAACTTCGAGATCCAAATGGATCCTACGTAACTCCAATAATCCTCATACGATTTTATGAGCCCTACACAACTTCGAGACTCGTGTAAACCTCCACACGGCTTTGGGACTCATGTGGGTCCCACACAGTCTTGTGGGCCCCGCATAAGATACTTATATTATTATTATTTTATCATATATTTCTACAAATTATATCAGTCAAAATATTATTTTATGTACTTATTTACGTATATAAAAAGTGTCTACTCTGTTTTATCTTATGAAATTCCATTTTGATCAGACCGACCTCCAGGGAGCGACTGAGCCACAATGGTCTCTGAGCACTTGCTTAGACAAGGTCTTTCTTAGGCATCAAACATGGAATCAAGGATCCTAACAAAGAAACACTTTCATTTTGATGCTAACTAAATGACTATTATTATTATTTATTTATTTTTATTTTTATTTTTTTTGGGTCATTACATATATAAATTGGTATTTGAGCATGACAAGTATAATTATATCCATGAGTAAATTATGAAATTGATATGATATTGGTATTTGATATCCATGAGCATATACATCAAATGTTTGAAACATTAACGATAAATTTAGAAAGCATAATTGGTATCAAATCTGAATGTATTAAATTCAGGGGGAGTATTATGACTCATAACTTGTATTTTGTTTCTCCCTAATTTTTTTGGTATCATGAATTATTTCTTTTTATTGGTATCATAAATTCTCAATTTGAGTTTGATATTAAAATTCAAAAGTTCAATTGGAATTAGAATTAATGAAAATCTAAATTGGTATCATATACTTGATATGCATGATTGATATTCATATGCTCAAAAATATGATTTATTTTGTTTATATCCTACTCTTTTTGATTGATGTCAAAAGGAGGAGAAGTTTTGAACAAAAATTAAAAATTGAGTTTGGTATTGAAATATTTTGAAATTTTGAAACATGAATTATATTTCAAAAGGGAGAGAAGTATTTGACGAAGGGGAGAAGTACATGACATTGAATAACCTTGAAATTGGTATTGATGTGCATGATATTGAATGATCTTAAAATTGGTGTTGATAGTAATTTTGATCTTCTAATATGCTAAAGATGATGCTTATTGAAAGGGGGAGTCTTTTTAAGGCTTACTCATATTTTTGCCCATTATTTGTCATCATCAAAAAAGGGGAGATTGTTGGCCTTACAAGGCTTAACATCCTATTTTGATACTAACAAACAAGTGGAACTTGACATATTTGGTTAAGTGGTGACATTTTAGGACTCAACCTTGAGAAAGTAAGGTCAAGTGTTCACAAGGATCGTTAAAAACTTATATTTCAAAGAAGGATGATCATATGAAGCTTAAATGACATGAATTCAAAGACTAGAACTTGAAGATCATAAAAGCATGGATATTAAAGAGAACTCGAAGAAAAGCTCAAAGTATCTAAAATCTTAAAGACAAGTAGCAGATCAAAGCATGAAGACTTAAGTGTTTAAGAACGACAAATGGCTTAGAAGTCTTTATATAAGTGTTTTAAAATTTAAATATCTTTTGAAATAATGCTGAAACTCTTTAGGGGATGCATGAACTTAGAGACCTATTTTAAAACCCTAAAAAATATTTTATTAAAGATTAAAGTAAGAGAGCAAAACTAAATTTGGAAACTAAAAATGAAAAACCAGAAAGAGGATTGGTCAGCCGATTGACCAGAAAAACACTGGGTTTACTTAGCCGACTGATAGAAAATCAACAACTAAGATAACTGCCCAGCCGACTAACACAATGAACTGAAATCACTCGGCCGACTGACAGTGCCCAGCTAACTGACCCATTTTGAACTGTGTCAAGCCAGCCGACAGACAATTATTCAGGATTAATTTTTGGTAGACAGTAGGGTGTCAACCGCCTATCCAACTGACTAACCCTATGGAAATATACTACCCAGTCGCCTGTCCAATGGACTGATTCCACGAGATTTCAAATTTTTGAACTTAACGTGAAATTTCTAAAAATTGGTTTTTGAAATATGAATGTTATAAAAACTTGGAGGACACTCCAAGTAACTTGGGAAACAAGGAAACCAATTTTGAAACAAAAAAAAAAAAAACCTATAAATACTTCCTTAATCTCAAGAAATTATAACCAAGGCAATTACATAGCACACTTGCATTCAATCTCACAATTTCTCTTAAAGTTCCATGTTGCTCATACTTTTTCTGAAGGGAAATCTTCTGAATTGCTGCTAAAACACCAACTAAGGTTCTTATGCTGAGTTTTCTCAATCACAAGGGACCCTTGGTGAATTCTACACTTGAGTTTCAATTCTATTTCTTAATGGTATTTAAATTGGTGAAGCACCTAGAGCTGAATTTGTACTAATCTACTCTGTTTTGAGAGTGCTTTTGTATGCAGTGATTACTTCATATCTTTTGTAGTTCTCAGACGATTCGAGATGTTTAGATTGTTGGCTAAGCGAGGGGATATCACTTAGAGAGGCGAGCTCTAGCCTAATTGAAGGAGTGACCGAACGAGGGTATATCGTTTAGAGAGGCGGGCTCTAGCCTAATCAAAGGAGTGTGTAAATGGTGTTGTTCCGTCTTGTAAAGGAACTGGTTTTAGCGAATCCTTTGTTAGTTTGCCAAAGGCGAGGACGTAGGCTGCGTATAAGTCAAACCTCGTAAAAACCATGGTTTCACTCTCTCTTTCCCTTACTCTCTTTACTTACAGCATATATGAACTACGTGGATGTTTTAAATTCTTTAATCATAAACACTACGTGGATTTGATATTAAGTAAACTTAAGCTTAATTTATTTTTGGGATTGCAAAAATCGAAAGGGAGTACGTTGGTTGATCCATTCTTTGCGGAAACCGTAAAGGAGGATGTTTATTGGTGAAACACTCAAAAACTCTTTAAACTGAAAGTTTATTTAACATCTAAGCTTTTGGAAAGAGTATTGGATTTTATATTGCACCTCATTTTAAGAAAGCAAATTCATTAACTACAGGGCTACAAATAAACACAAGCTGAATCTTCTATCTTAATTTGAATATTGTGGATGATTGGGAAATTGATTGGTTGATTAATTGGTTAAGTACTTTGTTGGTTGTGGATTGAATTTTTTTTAAGTATTTATTATTTGAATAAATTAACAAGAAGTAAAAAATTCATTAAAAGAAGAAAAAGAAGTTAAGGATTCTTGAAAAGAATTAAAAGAAAACTTTTAAATCCAATTCACCCCCCCCCCCTCTTGGGACTACACCTTAGTTTTCAGCAGGCAAGAGAAAGTGAACACAAGATATGATATCGGGGTTCGGCCAATACTGCCTACATCCCCGCCTCAAGCTCACAAGTAAAAGGATTCCACCAATGCTCGCTTAATAAGTGGAGCGACACCGCTTACTACACCCTCTCCTTACTAGGCAAGGCAATACCCCAGGTCACATTCACATGGCTAACCCTAACCTTCACAATCACACCTTAGAAATGTGCACCTGGTTTTCTTAACTAGGTCTAAACAATCCGGTGCTTTCCTAACCGGGTATGAGCAAATCCGATGCAAACTTTATAGGATGGTGCAAATCCAAGCTTTCCTAGTTAGGTCTAAGCCTATCTAAGACTTTCTTAACCAAGTCTAAGTCAGCTCGGTGCATGTTACAGGTCAGTGCAATCCTCTTCCGACCACATGTCGGGAATGCAACAAATATAAATTTACGTACAAAGAAATGCTTCTCAAAAAGCAGATGTGTACATCAATAAGCACAATGCACTCACATATGATATGAAGATGTAGCTTAAGTGAGTAAGTGAGGTTTTGTTAAAATAATTTTCTCAGATAAGTATTTCAAAGATTTAAACCCTAATAGTTAT
Organism: Malania oleifera; assembly: GCF_029873635.1. Lineage (NCBI taxonomy): Eukaryota > Viridiplantae > Streptophyta > Magnoliopsida > Santalales > Ximeniaceae > Malania > Malania oleifera. Next base: position 68,144,274 of record NC_080427.1, on the reverse strand, counting down.
TTCTCCACAAAATGTTTTTCACAGAAAATACAGGAGAACCTAAGGTTTTTATTACACAAAGAAATTTATATGATCTTTGATTTCAACAATGAAATATACAATAAGTGTTTTTCAAAGATCTAAAAATCCCAAAAACTTTCTTCTAACAATGATATTCAAAAATGCCGTTAAAGAAAGCTAGGTTTAAATGTTCACAAAGATTTTGCAAAGAAGAATGTGAGCTTTTGAAGTCTTGCAGTAAATGTGCAAGATTCACAAGCTATGCAAAGTTAACTCCAAAAAATATTTATCAAATAAAATATGTGGGACAAACTAAAGTCTTACTCTCAAGAATGATTTTGAAAGATGTAAGCAAAGTGAGAGTAAAAATTATTTTTGATATGAAAATGTATGCCCAAATGGAATGCTCTCCTAAAGAAATTTTTGCAATGCTTAGTATAAGAGAATATATAAAAAAAATAATGAAAAAATAATTATTTGAGAGAGTTTATAATCTAAGCATTAATTTTGAAAATGAATAATAAGGAGCTATTTATAGTTTTTTCGAAAATATGACCATTTAGGGACTCTATTGTCATTTTGAATTTGTTTAATTAAAATTAACCCCATTTTAATCACTAAAAATTTACTGAACCCAAGAGGTTCGGTAGACTGATGCTAGGGTCGGTCGACTGACTACACATGGAATTTGTAATTTACTTTTTGGGTTTGGTTGGCCGTAAGAGGTGAACGGTCGGCCAAGGCGATTTTCCAAGCCTTAGTAGGTTCAGTCGCCCAATCTTAAAGCTAGTTTGTCGGTTCATGAAGGTTGATCAGCACAGGAAAATTTCAATTAAATGGCCGATCGGCTGAGGCATAATAAATAGGCCAGAATACAAGGTCGGTCGGCTGAGGTGATTATAACGCTATAGGGTTGGTCGACTGAGGCTTTGTCAAATTCATTGTAGCCCTAATTTTTTACCCTAACCGATTAGTTATTAAAAAAAGGTTTTTCTTGTGAAAAGTGTTGTTCCCTAGGGTCTGTCTACAGTTTTTGAGCTTTCATTCATACCATGCATGTCATGCATTATTACAAACCAAAATATAAAAACAAAATGCAATTCACAAAGTAAATTTGTCTTCATTTCTTCGCTCTTTAGGCTTCATGGAAAACGCCAGGATGTATGTACTTTAGGTCCTTCATGGCTTCCATTTCCCTTTTACCTTATATGTGCTGAAGTGTAAACCTGTTCACATGCTAAATGCACACATAAGTAACTTGTGCTTTGTCAGCATCAAAACAAGGATCAGAATCAAAAAGTCAACAGTTCCATCATACCTCACTCACCCATATGTCCTAGATGCATATGTTAAAGCTTAGTGTCAACTATGTTGGTATCCAATGAAGTGATTGTTGCACTACCCACAATTGTACCGCCTATTAGCCAATAGCATATAACCCTTTAACACCTTTAGGATTCCACTTCCAAGAGTACTGAAAGTCTATATAGAGTGTTTTTTAAGTAACTTAGGGAAATCTGGTTCTTTTTCAATTCTAGATTATGTATAAAATTTTTTAATATACTAATAATGTCATAAAACATTTAAAATTTCATAGTACCAACTCCAATTATAAGACAAGGATGATCATCCCTAAGACTACTGACCCACCATCAAATTCCTTGAAAGTATCAAACCACTTCCTATATGGACAATAATGAAATAAGCAACCACATTCCATAGTCCCAGTATCCTGAAAAGAAATGTTACTTGAAGCAACCAACAATAGCTCTCTATCGTCTGAACTATCTGCCACAACACTTGCAGAGTTTGAAGGTCGATTAACCGAGGCTTTGTCAAATTCATTTTAGCCCTAGTTTTTTACCCTAACTAATTAGTTGTTAAGAAAAGGTTTTTCTGTGAAAAGTGTTGGTCCCTAGGGTCTGTCTACGGTCATTTGGGCTTTCATTCATACAATACATGTCATGTATTATTACAGACCAAAATATAAAAACAAAATGCAATTTACAAAGTAAATTTGTCTTCATTTCTTTGCTCTTTAAGCTTCATGGAAAACGCCAGGATGTATGTACTTTAGGTCCTTTATGGCTTCCATTTCTCTTTTGCCTTATGTGTGCTAAAGTGTAAACTTGTTCACATGCTAAATGCACACATAAGTAACTTGTGCTTTGTCAGCATCAAAATAGGGATCAGACTCAAAAAATCAATAATCTCCCTTTTTTTAATGATGACAAACACATAAGAGCAAAATAGGTGCAGCCAGAAAAGGCTCCCCTTAACAATATGCATAATTTAAAAACATGGACAATATTATTCAAGTATGTTAAGAAGACTTTTAAAAGAATGCATTTTGTTTTAGCAGTAAAGCACAAATACATAATGCATACAGCTCAGATATTTTTTTCATTTAAAAATTTCCCCTTTTTTTCCAATTAGAGATTTGTCATTTTGCTCATAAAAATTCTCCCCCTTTTGTCATCAGCAAAAAAGCTAAGTTATAAAACCATTTGAGCATTAAAATTCTCATCTTAAGAAAACTCCCCCTTTCCGAAATACATTTGATTTTGCTTAGAAAATGCTCCCCCTTTAGGTATAAGATATGGGCATAGAAAAATATAATTAAGTTAAAATTTTGAAAAGTATGGCAATAAAGCACACAAAATAGTATAACTGGTCATTAAAAGATTAAGAGTACATGTTAAACATTGTTGGACCAGAAATATCCACAAACCTTTGCAATTAAAACACTTTTCATAAGACCCGTGAAAGATATGAGTTCAAAGCACACGGCATATGAAGGCAAGTGTGGGTTTGAGTATGAATTCGGTTTAACTGATTAACATGCATTTTTTATATATGAATGAATGAACTAGCTATGTTATTCGAAAACAAATAAAAAGAGAAAATATATAAATAATAGGGCAAAAGATAAAAGTTTTAGTTTGAAAATAGTTCTTGCCATAAAGCATTAAAAAAAATTCCCCCTTTGATAATATTCAGAAGGTACTAGGGGTGTGCTTACTGAAAAAGAAACTTTAAAGATCATGCAAGCAATGTCTTTCTGGTTTGGCATTTAAGTGCAATCCATAATATAACCAAAAAAAGCAACCATATCGATCCTCAGGGTATAAAACAATTTAAAAACAGGGACCATATGGTAGAACCTATGAACCTGCACCTAATCAACATATTCCAACTTAAGATTTTCAATAAAATCATGACATTTTAATGCATGCCACAGAGAATTTAATGCACATCTAAGCATAATAATGGGTGAGCACAAAAAGATAGAAATTTTAGCTCAAGGAGTCCCCTTATGAATTTGAATTCAAGCATAGATGAAATAACTGCTTGTATTGATCAAAGACTAATTCCACTAAGTACACCAAATAATATAAGCACCCTTTCTAATGCAACTATATAGGATAGAGATTAACTCATTTCAAACATTGCAACCAATATACTCTCCCTAGAGCCTTCAAATGCATCAGAGAATGTGTATTAAGGCATGAAATGATACTCATAACCTAGAACAATCCATATCTAATTATGAAACTTTAAGAGTCGTATATGATGTTTAGGGTTTTTCAGAAGACCTCAATATTCAATAAGTAATGAGTCTTTTATGCTCTTTCTATAGGGATGGAGCTCAACTCTCCTGAATATTCGATGATTATGTAAGGATGAAGTTTAATATTCATTTAATTTTCACTCATCCTTTCAAAAATATTTTAACATTCATTTTATCTTAATCATCTTTGTACAAGGTTTTATTTTGGAAAAAAATTATGAAATTTTGACAGTATGTTGTCTGCAAATTAGACATTTTCCCTTAAAACCTGCACCTGATAAATTCAAGCAAACAATATAAAATAATTTGCATCATGCAAATACCATTCAGTTCAAGCAAGCGAGAACCTATATCCACTACCAGCATGGAATACACAAGACACTACATCAACTATGCAGTTAGCGTTTCATACAAGCATGCATTTCAGTAGTTCAAACAACCAATAATATAATAGATAAACTATCCATTGGAAGAGGTAATCATTTAATGCATTATGGAGAGTAAGAATTCAGTACTGTTCTTATGAAGGCATATAGATATATAAGATAAAATCATAAGAGCATTCAATATGTATATAGTCATGAAAAAGAAATGCTCCTCCTGAGTTATGCACCATCATTGTCTTATGCCTTTATTTATTTTCTTATTTTTTTTATTTTTTTTATTTTTTTTTATTTTTTTTAAGATCTTAACCAAGTGTTTTAAGATTTTCAATAATTTAAGCTTGGCTTTGAATGCTTTGGTTTAGAGGACCAAAAAGTCATAAACAATTTTTATTCAAGGTCATAAGCCTATATTGCCTCTTTTCTTATGATTCTCAATATGTGAGAGGCTCAAGTTAGAATGGTTTTTCCATTTAACTTCTCATGCATAGGTTTCTTTGAACTTTGTTCCAACATCTAGATTGAAACCTAATGCAATCATATTAGTCATTTAACTTAATTCACAAAGATGAAGCTCTGAATGATTTGACTTAAAGTCTGAGAGCTTATGAAGAAAGGTATAGAATAAATACTCTTAAATATTTAAATCACTATTGAGCTCTATGGACTATTTTGGAGTAGGACAATAATCAAGATATTTTCGGGTTGGGAAATATGTACTATCGACTTAGACCAAGAGCATTTGAGAGAATATGAATTTCTCAAACATTGCTCTTTGGACATTTCTAATTGGCCATTACTGGAGGATATCCTTTAAATATGATCACGATTTAGAGTAAGGATACGATCCACTGAATATGTAACATCTTTACCGACTGTGATATGGTATAATAAAGATTTCTTATGGAGGATAAGAACCAAAATAGAGACTTTTTATATTTAAAGTTCAAAGGGAATATTTTGTTTTAATAATAAGACTTGAATCCCTTAGTGAATGCCTCTAATTTTGATTACGAGAAGGAACGCTTTTAATAAGCACTAGAAGAATAAGGAGTTATGATCAACAGTGCTTAAGCCTAGAGTGATGACTAATATATGGTCAAGGCTTTTAAGTTCATAAATGAGGTTAGGATTAAATGACATATATATGTAGTGTGAAATGGATTCCCTAAACCTCGAACTTGTGTAATGGACAAAATATGTTTAACTTAAGATTTTTATATTCAAGCATGGATTGAGCATTAGGAATTATATAACCAGCACAGTTGCCTTGTCCATTTGGAAGTAGATGAACATACTAAGTTTTTACATTTTAAGCCAGATCCACTTCCCACGCCTACATTCATCACTAACCCTTTTAATTTTAAATAATTAAACCTAAGATCTAAGGAAGAATTTAAACATTTATATAATTCCTATTGGAGTTCGATCTTCCTTTGGTCCTAAGAGGTTTGCTTCCATGATCACCCATATCATTTCTTTGTCCAAGCTTCAGACACTTCTAGATAGGTAAATAAAACAAGTGTGCCCTTTTCTTTCACAATAAAGATAAACCTTAAAAACATATGAAAGATTATGTTTATTAAACCTGTTTTTGCTCGATAAGGCATGAATATGACTACGGGTAATAAAAGATGAACCCTTTTTCAAAGATATATTTCTTTTAATTCCTAAGGGTTTATCATGATTATTTTTTTTATTTGTGGCCTTGGATGCTATACTAGGATTATCTTCCATTTCTCCTTCTAGGCAGATAATTTTTAATATCTTCTTAACCTTTTTTCTTTTCAAGGATGGCATGATACTCTTTTAATTTTTCTAATTGCTTTACCAACCTTTTACTCTCATTTTTCAAAAAGGTTTTAGCTAGAAACTTATTCATTTTCAATAAAGCATTTTATAGCTTTTCACATGCATGCATGCTTTTATTATTCAATTCAGCATATGATTCATTACAGGAATTATTACAATTGTTATCACATGAATCATTGCATGCATCATTAATAGTAATATAACTAGATTTAGTTGAAATTTTAGATGATTCATCACATGATATAACACAATATTTGTCACAAGAATCATCGTATGCATCATCAATAGATCTATCCCTAGATTCAGCATATGACATATATCAGCATTCACTACAGGAGTCATCAATAGAAATTAAGTGAGGATCATATACCTCACTGTCTGCAAATTCTTCTTGCCCATGATTTTCCATTACCTAATCATTTGAGCTTGGAGCGTCTAGAGTGGCAGTCTCTTTCTCCTGGGTTTCTCTATATTTCTTTTTTAACCCTACCTAAATTTCACACACACATTTGCATGCCATGATATTATGAAAAATATTAGAATCTAAAGCACAGTATAACATGTCCATGGCAGTTGAATTAATGAAGCTAAAATTATTTTCATTTATTTGTGCACAACTTCCTTTGGCAATCAATTGCAAGGCCCTCCAATCCATTACTTTTACAAATATACTCATCCTTATTTTCCAGGTGGTGTAATTGACACCACAAAATATTGGAGACCTAGTAAATGATTGTCCCCCACTGAATGGGGATATACCAATATGAGTCATTGCGATCTTTTGCAAAAATGTTTAAGTCTATGCAATGAGGCTTTGATACCAATTGACAAGAATGGTGTGATCCTAAAAGGGGGGGTGAATTGGGTATTAAAAAATTCTTCCTAGGTTAAGTTCAAATCCATAATCAGTATAGTTCAACCTAGGGTCTGTCTAAACAAATATCAATCACCCAACAAAATAAAACTAAACAGATAAATAAAACAAATTCAGTAGGCTCAGTACTTCCCAATCATTCACAATACTTAAAGCATGCACACACTCAAAGTAAATTTAAATATAAGCACACATGCGCAGGAATTTAAGTGCAAAAATTAAATAGTGCAGGGAAGAGAAAGTGAACACAAAATATGATATTGGGGTTCGGCCAATATTGCCTACATACCCACCTCAAGCTCACAAGCAAGAGGATTCCACTAATGCTCGCTTAACAGGTGGAGCGACACCGTTTACAGCACCCTCTCCTTACTGGGCATAGGAATACCCCAGATCATATTCATAGGGCTGACCTAAACCTTTACAACCATACCTTAGAAAGGTGCACCTGGCTTTCTTAACTGAGTCTAAACCATCTGGTGCTTTCCTAGTTGAGTCTGAGCAAATTCGGTGCACACTTTACGAGATAGTGCAAATCCAAGATTTCCTAACCGGGTCTAAGTCTATCCAGGACTTTCTTAACCCGATCTAAGTCTATCCAGTGCACGTTACAGGCCAGTGCAATTCTCTTCCGACCACACGTCGAGAATGCAACAAATATAAATTTACGTACAAAGAAATGCTTCTCAAAAAGCATATGTGTACATCAATAAGCACAATGCACTCATATATGAAATGAAGATGAAGCTTAAGTGAGTATGTGAGGTTTTCTTAAAATAATTTTCTCAGATAAGTACCTCAAAGATTTAAACCCTAATAGCTATTTCTCCACAAAAAGCTTTTCATAGAAAATATAGGAGAACCTAGGGTTTTTCTTGCACAAAGAAATTTATATGATCTTTGATTTCAACAAAGAAATATGCAATAAGTGTTTTTCAAAGATCTAAAAATCACAAAATCTTTCTTCTAACAATGATATTCAAAAACACTGTTAAAGAAAGCTATGGTTAAATGCTCACAAAGATTTTGCAAGGAAGAATGTGAGCTTTTGAAGTCTTGTAATAAATGTGCAAAATTCACAAGCTATGCAAAGTTTACTCCCAAAGATATTTATCAAATAAAATATATGGGAGAAACTAAAGTCTTACTCTCAAGTGATTTTGAAAGATGTAAGTTGTTGGCTTTTTTAGTCCGATCCCTGGTTTTGATAATGATAAATCGCAAGTTACTTATATGTATATCTAGTGATTGAATAGGTTATAGTTTGACACATACATAAGGGGACAAAGAATTGAAGCCAAAGACGCATAAAGCTCATATGATCAGGAGGTTTTTCATGAAGATTAAAGAGCAAAGAAGATCAAGAAGAAGACATTTTGTTTTTTACTTGTATAATGCATTTAATTTTTTAATATTTGGTTTGTAATAATGCATACATCTTGCATGATATTTCTAAATGCTTAGATGACCATAGATTGACCATAGGGCACCCTTCGATCGACCAACGCTGGATTTTTGGGGTATCTCTCAAAGGCTTTAAATCGACCATAGGACCCATAATTATGCATGAAAAAGTTCCCTTTTGTTTTAAAGTTAATCATCATACAAATAGGGACAATCTTATAAGAAGAAAAGGACTGAAATGCCCAAATTGGCATGTTCGGTTGACCAAACCCTAATACTCAGGGCCCTTCGATCTATCGAACCTCCACTAGGTTAACAATTTGACCCATCGGTCGACCGAACCTAAAATGAGCTGCAACACTCTGGTCGATCGAACTGACACATGGGAGATCCCAACCTCTCGATCGACCAAACTCTCAAAAAAAAAATTTCTTGGTCGACCGAACACCCAAGTTCGGTCAACCGAACCTCTTAGGTTCAAAAATCGCCTTATAAATGGTCAACCAAAGTCGTAGTTCAAATTCTTCCTGGTCGACCAAACTGAGCACCCCAGTTGACCGAACCTTGAAAATGGTTAACCAAACCTCTCGGGTTGCTTGAATTTTTACCAAGGTCAAACTGGGTTATTTTTAATTAAATTCAATTAATCTTTTTTCAAAATACCCAATGTGTCCCCAACGGACATAATTTTTGTAAAATCTATAAATACCCTCTTATTTGCATTGATTAGCAACTTTGATTAGCCAACTTTTCTCTCTAATTTTATCCTAATCAAAGTTCCCTCAAAACACATTTTTATTGCAAAACTCTTTTATTGGGGTCAAAAATTTTTCATACTCTCCAAACACTCTCTTTTATTTACTCTTGAAAATCATTTTTACAAGAGAGTATTATTTAGGGATTTTGTTTACATTCAAACCCTAGGTTCTCCCACGTTTTATTGAAAATATTTTTTGGAGAAATATTTGGTTTAGGGTTTAAATCTTTGAGGTGCACATCATACATATTATATTCAAAGATTACAAAAATTATTTTGAAAGCACCCTTACTCCCTGAACATTATTTCATATCATTGGAGTGTGTACTTTTATACGCTTAATGTGTACATCCATGCTTGTATTTAGAAGCTTTTTCATATGTACAAAAATATTTTTTATGTATTAGTTGGGTTCAGTCCGGAATTGAACTAGGGAGTCTCAACCCCGAAATTGAACTGGAGAGTCTCAGCCCCGTAAGTAAGACAAGTTTGGCTCAGCCTTATAATTGAGCTAGGGTTTTCCTCACCCTGTAAGGAGATGATGTAAACGGCTTTTGCTCCACCCGTTTAAGCCAGTAGGGATAGTAGAATCCTTGGGGGTATGCCCAAGTTGGGGACGTAGGCAATATTGGCCGAACCTCGTTAACAAATCTGTGTGTCATTCTCTCTCTCCATCTAATTTAAATTCCTGCACTTAAATTTTAGTATATGTATGAATGTTTGTTTCATGTCATAATTATTTGCATACATGCATTTGATTTAAATAAGATATACTGTGCACATGTGTATCCACTTTCACTGTTAAAATTATTTTACATACATGCTTGTATATTGAATGGGATATAATATGTGGTGAATCGATGTAAATGCTTAATTTAGCCAAAATGTTTTAAAACTCAATTCACCCACCCCCCCCCCCTCCTCCCTCTTGGGATCACGCCTATTCCAACATAAGCAAAGTAAAAGTAAAGATGATTTTTTATATGAAAATGTATGCCCAAGTGGAATTCTCTCTTAAAGAATTTTTTGCAATGCTTAGTATAAGAGAGTATGTAAAAAATAATTTAAGAGAGTTTATAATCTAAGCATTAATTTTGAAAATAAATAATGAGGGGCTATTTATAGTTTTTCTGAAAATATGACCGTTTGGGAACACTGATGTCATTTTGAATTTATTTAATTAAAATTAGCCCCATTTTAACCACTAAAAATTTACTGAACCCAAGAGGTTGGGTCGACTAATGCTAGGGTTGGTTGACCAACTACACACAGAATTTTGAATTTAATTTTGGGTTCGGTTGGCTGTGAGAGGTGATCGGTCGGCTGGCCAAGGCGATTTTCCAAACCTTCATAGGTTTAGTCACCCAGTCTTAAAGTTGGTTTGTCGGTTCATGAAGGTTGGTCAGCTGAGGCAAATTTCAATTAAATGGTCGATCGGCCAAGGCATAATAAACAGGCCAGAATACAAGGTTGGTCAGCCGAGGTGATTATAACACTATAAGGTCGGTCGACCGAGGCTTTGTCAAATTCATTTTAGCCCTAATTTTTTACCCTAACCAATTAGCTATTAAGAAAAGGTTTTTCTAGTAAAAAGTGTTAGTCCCTAGGGTTTGTCTATGGTCATTTGAGCTTTCATTCATACCATGCATGTCATGCATTATTACAAACCAAAATATAAAAACAAAATGCAATTTACAAAGTAAATTTGTCTTCATTTTTTTGCTCTTTAAGCTTCATGGAAAACGCTAGGATGTATGTACTTTAGGTCCTTCATGGCTTCCATTTCCCTTTTGCCTCATGTGTGCTGAAGTGTAAACATGTTCACATGCTAAATGCACACATAAGTAACTTGCACTTTGTCAGCATCAAAACAAGAATCGGACTCAAAAAGTCAATAGTTCCATCATACCTCACTCACCCATATGTCCCAAATGCATATGTTAAAGCTTAGTGTCAACTGTGTTGGTATCCGATGAAGTGATTGTTGCACTACCCACAATTGTATTGCTTATTAGCCAATAGCATATAACCCTTTGAAACCTTTAGGATTCCACTTCCAAGAGTATTAAAAGCCTATATAGAGTGTTTTCTAAGTAACTTAGGGAAATCAGGTCCCTTTTCAATTCTAGATTATGTATAACATTTTGTAATATACTAATAATGTCATAAAATATTTAAATTTCCATAGTAAAACTCCAATTATAAGACAAGGATGATCATCCCTAATACTACTGATGTAACGATCCCAAATTCCTGCTATATTTTTTGTTCACATACTAATAATACTCCGATACCATAAAACGTAGTCAAAGTCAACCCGGACTCATAGGTACCGGGGATTTACCCGTTTATACATACATGTCATCCAAGCAGCAGAACTATAACTTATATAAAATACCAGAGATTCATTGTTCTATATATACATATATATACCCCAAAAATTCATCTTATCTTCGACATGATTACTTACCCTACAACTGGGGTAATACCAACGAACTCCTCTATCATAGAGCTCGCTCCACTCATCTATCGAAATTTCCTGAAATATTTGTAATGCTGGAGTAAGACACCTTTCGGTAAAGGAAATAGACTAATATTAGTGAGTTTTATCATATTATAAACATATACTGCAAATAATATAACTATAATATATATATATATATTTTAAGTTGTAACTGATATCACATGAAAATATATACTTTTAAACATAATCTTACTATATCATAATGAATTTTCGGATCAATAAAATCATTCGTTAAATTTATATATTACTGAAATTATACCCTAGATGTATATTTACATATCATGAATTAACCCCACATGATTCGGGTTGTGTGACTTATAGGTTGGACTTAATGCTGGCTGGCCCACCAGGTTAAGTCCAACCTGAGAGCACCAGTCGACCAAACTTAAGGTTCAATTGACCAAGTGACAGAGTTCGATCGACCGTACAAAAATGAACTGAGAGTTCGGTTGACCATACATGTATGGTTTAAGGGCGATTTTCCAAATTCGGGCGGTTCGGTCCACCAGGTGATTTTGAACTAGGTAGTTTGGTCAACTGGGTAGTTGGATTCTCCCACGTGGGGGTTCAGTCGACCAGAGCGTTGCCCATATAAATGTGGTCGATTGACCAAGGAGTCAAACGTTGATTCGGTGGGAGTTTGGTCGACCAAGTTATATGAACTTGGCATGGTACGGTTGACCGAGCTATGGTCAAAATGTTGACCTCTGATCGGTTCGGTCAACCGAATGTTTTTATACATTCCGGTTCGGCTGACCGAACATGCATTTTTAATGCATTTTAGTTTTAATCCCCTTATACAATAACCATATTCATATAAGCACATTTGTTTATGCATGCATGTGGATCCTAGGGTCATTTTAGGTCTTTTTGAGCTTAAACCCTATTACGCATGTAATGCATTAATTATTACAAACCAGTTCCTATTTACTATTACAGACCCAAATGAAGGATTGAATTACAATACTACATGAAATAGTTTTCAGGGTCTTCAGGTCTTCACTTCATGTGCCATCAACTTGATTTGCAAATATATACACCTACACATAAACTAGATAGCCATCAAGTAGTAGAGTATTTGTCATTATCAAAACCAGGCATGACCCATAGGGTCAACAATGTCCCCCTTTTTTATGATGACAAATACATGCCTACTTCTCCCCCTTTTGGCAACAGTAAAAAGGGCTTAAATAAGCATTTAAGTATATATGCAAATAATCATCTGAATACAAGAAATATTTGGGAAAAGGTTTTTAGAAGATTCGGCAACATGCTGTTTGAAAAATAGAACATTTCCCCAAAATCTCTGTAAACAAGTGACCTGATTGAGTAATATATTTTCAAGATATCTACAACAACTTACGCAAACAGTTCAGTATTCTCAAAATATAAATATAACTATCAATCATGCAAGAAATATGATAGTTATGCATTTTATAGCACAAACAAATTGATAGAGTATAAAGTTATGACAGGTTTAGTAATTAAGCACACAAACTATATAACTGGTTATTAAAATATTTAAATGAAATGAAAAACGTAGTTAAACCAAAAATATCCTCAAACCATTGCGATTTAAGCATTTCATGAGACCCGCAAAAAATTTGAATTTAAAGACATGTGGTATATAAAGAATAGGTTTGAGCATAAACACAATCTAACTAGTTTGCATGCATTTCTATAGGTAGTTACTGAACCAGTTATGCTACTTTAAAACCATATATGTATATAATAATATTAAGGCAAAAGAGAAAAATTTAGTTTTAAAATTAGTTGTTGCCATGAAGTATTACGATAAATATATATATATATATATATATATATATATATATATATATATATATACAAATATATATCCCCCTTATGATGTTTGCTTAAAGTGTTGGGGGTTGCTTGCAAAAAAAAATTAAAGATCATGCAAGCAAGCAACATTTTTCTGGTTTGTTAATTAAGCACATAAACTAAAATATAACCAGAATCATAACCATATGGATCCAAAGAAGATATTAACAAACAAATGCAAGATCATATGGCACATCAAATGACTGTGGCAAATCAACACATTTCAAATTATGATTTTCAATAAGAACATTACATTTAAGCACATGCCACACATGATTTCAAAAAACAAATCTAAGCCAAAAAGTGTGGGTGAGCAAAACAAGATAAGAGTTTAGTTTTAGATGCTCCCCCCTTCAAATTGAATTCATGCTTAGATGCAATAAGCCACTTATATTCATTAAGATTGATTTCACAAAGTATGTCACGAGTGTAAGTCATTCATTTTAAATCCTTTAAACCAACCATACTAATGATTTATTAACAATATTCTGATTAGTATGGTCATCCCTATAGGCAATAAGTGCTTCAGAAATAGATATTAAGGCATGCAATATAGTTCATGAACCAAGAACATTCCATATCATATCATAAAGCATTAAGCACAGGATATAATGTTCAGGGTTTTCTGAAGAGCCTCAATATTAAAAAAAAAAAAATGTGAATTGATGCATATGAATCGTTTATGATCTTTCTATAGGAATGGAGCTGAGCTCCTCTAACTACCTGATGATTATGTTAGGGTGAAATTTAATTTTTAATTAGTTTTTACACATCCTTTCAAAAATATTTTAATATTTATTTCATCATAATCATCTTTATACAAGGTTTAATTTTAGGAAAAATCTACCGAAATTTTCGTAGCATGTCGTCTGTAAATTGGACATTTTCCCATAAAATTTGTACCTAATAGTGGGTTGTTTTTAATAGATAAATCATATAAAGCAAGCCACAACCTAATGTCCACAACTAGCATGCAAATTATATCACTGCATCCGCCATGCAGGAGGCTTTCAACACAAGCATGCTTTCCAGTAGTTCAATCAACAACTCATAAAAGAAACGAACTATCCAACAGATGACATGAACAATAAATAACCATGGATAGTTAGGAATTCAGTGCAGTACTCATATGGACATTTAGGTATGAAATAAAAATATGAAAGCATTTTAATTTATATAATCATGAAAGAATATATGCTCCCCTTGAGATATGCGCTCCACTCATTTTATGCCATTTTCTGATTATTCAAGTTCTTTAACCAAGTGTTTTAAGTTTCTATGATTATATCTTGGCTTTAAATGCTTTCAACTTAGAGGACCAAAAGGTCACAGTAGATATTTCTTTAAGTGAACTAAGCCAATATTGCCTCTATTGATATGAATATTAATGCGTGTCACCAAGTTGGAATGGCTTTCGATTTAAACTACATGTGCATAGGTCTACTTGAATTTTATACATTCATCTAGACTAAGACCTAAGCAATTTTATTAGCCATTCAACTCATCTCTAAGTATATAAAGCTCTGATGGGTTTGACTTAGAGTTTGAAAGCTTTGTGTGAGAAGTAAAGAATGAATACTCTTAAAGATTAAACATTTTATTTAAGTTCAAGAGAGTATTCAGAAGTAAGACATTGCTCAAAAAGTATTCATGCTAGTTAATACGTCCTAGAGTGATGACTTGATTTTGATTTAGGCTTTTAAGTTCAATGATGGGTTTAGGATTAAATGATATATAGTGTGAGATGGATTCCTTAAACCACAAGCTAGTGCAACAGACAAAATGTATGCTTAGCTTTAGATACTATCCAATATATGCATTAATTTCATATTGGTTATTTTACTTGAATTTTCGTATTGGCTTAATTTTTCAATATCCTTAGTATGTAAAATTTTGATTAGAGGATAAGTACTAAGTTTTTACGGTTTCAGCCTGAACCACTTCCTAAGCCTTTAGACAACACTACCCCCTATAGCTAATCCTAAATGCTAAGGAAGAATTATGTGATCATGTAATTCCTATTTGAGTAAATTCTTCCTTAAATTTCAAGGGGTTTGTTTTCTTAACAACCCATACCATTTTTCTATCTTTTATTCTCGATGGATTAGGAGTCGGTGATTTTTTAACTTTCCATACTCGTTTGGGTTTCACACCTTTTCTTTTAAATGGGCAATCAAATTTTATATGTCCCTTCTTTTTACACAAGACACATGTGGTGTAAGTGTATAGACTGGAGGAGGTACTAGCATAATGTTTCGATTCTTTTACAAAGTACCCCATGTATAGGTTCTTTCTTTTCCTATTTTCAACTCCATTAAAACTTATACCTTCCTTATCTAAGATCATTTTTTATGAATTTAACAACTTATCAAAGTTTTCCTTGCCTTTAGTGAACGTGTAGATGATCTTAGATTGGTCTTCTATTTTCTTCTCTAGTTCTTTCATTTTTAAGTTTTTAAGACCCTTGCAAACATCTTGAAGCTTAATGAATTCCTTAGTTATATTGTTTACCTTTTGTTCAAGTTCTGTAATCAAATGGTCTTTATTATTATCATTACAAATTTTAGATTTCAAGACAATCAATTCCTTTTCTAATGATTCATTCTTACTTACCAGCCTTTTAATTTTTAGGTCATTTTCTCTTTTAGTAAGAACTTTAGATTCACATTCTTACATGCATGCTTCATACTAGTTTTCCAAAACAGAATATTTCTTATTATATTTAACAAGTAACTTATGAGCTCTAACATATTCAATCTGCAATTCTTCATAAATTGGCATGCTTTCATCATCAATACTATCATATGATTCACAATCAGACACATCATTCAAATCAACACATGAATCATTTTCTGATTTACCTTCTAAAATAGAAGGAATAGAGATAACCTCATTATCAGTTAAAGCAACAAAGCACTGGTTACCTCCTTCAAGATCAGTAGATCTTGAGTCACACGAAGATATCACCTTGTTTTGCATGGGCCTCTCGAGCTTGAGTCACACGAAGATATCACCTTGTTTTGCATGGGTGCTCCGTATCTTCTCTCAAGCCCGAGAAGTCCAGTAGACTAGAAATGTTTCGGTCGACCAAGTCTTATATGGTTCGATCAACCAGGGGAATTTTGAACTAAGGGCTTGGTCGACTAGGAGAGGGCGATTTCTCAATTTTCCGAGGTTCGGTCGACCAGGCCATTTTGAACTGGTTGGTTTGGTCGACCAGACCACTGGGATTTCTCCCGATGACCCTCAGTCGACCAGGTAGTTGGAGTACAAAAAGGGATCGGTCGACCAGATGGTCAAAATGTTGACCTGGGGAGGTTTCGATCGACCGGGGTTTTTTGAACTACCTAGTTCGGTTAACCAAGGCCTTGGTCAACTGTTGACCCAGGCCTCGTTCGGTCGACCAGGGCAGAATGAACTGCCTGGTTCAGTCGACCAAAAGTGCACCAAATGTGCACTTCGGTCTTGTTTTGAGACATTCAAACCCTAATAATAAAGTGCCTAACAAACATATGTGCAAATGTGTGTGTCCTAGGGTCATTTATGTCCAAAATTAAGACACCAAAAAAGTTCGGTGTTGGTTGACAACCCTAAGGTCTTTCTAAGGTCACTTTTAGTTCGCATCTGGTTTGAGCTTACAAAATAGATCATACATATGATGTGTGTGAGCTTATTACAAACCAAATGTCCTAATTACTATTACAGACCAAATAGATATGAAATGCATTACAAAAGGAGATTTGGTCTTCAACTTCACTTTCTCTTCGTGCCATCAATGTATCTGCTAATGTAGACCTGCACAAGAACTAGATATTCATCAAATACAACAGTATTTGTCATTATCAAAACCGGGCGTGACCTATAAGGTCAACAAACCCTGTTCATATAAGCACATTTGTTTATGCATGCATGTGGATCCTAGGGTCGTTTTAGGTCTTTTTGAGCTTAAACCCTATTACGCATGTAATGCATTAATTATTATAGACCAGTTCCTATATACTATTACAAATCCAAATGAAGGATTGAATTATAATACAACATGAAATAGTTTTTAGGGTCTTCAGGTCTTCACTTCATGTGTCATGAACTTGATTTGCAAATATATACACCTGCACACAAACTAGATAGCCATTAAATACTAGAGTATTTGTCATTATCAAAATCGGGTATGACCCATAGGGTCAACATCAACACCTCTGATACCACTCACACGACCCGGCCTGCATTGGGCACCAAGTAAACAGACATTTCATTTATATTAACCTAATAGTGGAAGTCATAAAATACAAACTATTCAAAATACAATACCCAGAGTATCATTATACATAAACATATACATTTCTATCATACCCAAAACACCACAGCCCTAGGCGAATTACACCTCCCTAGTTCAAGAACTCACCCTGTATATCGGGGTCTCAATTCCCTATTGTCTCGGAGCTCTATCACCTGGCCTATCTCCGTTCTCTGAAAAGTTTAGATAATTTGGGTGAGACACATCTCAATAAGATGGAATAAATTATTTATAGTGTGTGGTAGTATGAGTTTCCTTATACCATAATATATAAACATATCAGTAATTTTAACTTCTGAGAAAATACATCATTTCATATACAATCATATAGATATGCAACACAAGCTTTCAAAAGCTTTTAATTGTTTTCCAAAACCATTCATGCACAACTCATGTTTATCAGCAAAGTTCCTAAGAATAGGGAAGCTTACCCACTCATACAAGCTATGCCTTGACATCGTTTGTATTCTTACCCAAATAACTCGGGTTCGGCCACAACTGATACTTATCAGGGCACTCACCTTACTCAGAAAGCCCTCAGGCAGTGTGTTTTACTTTGCTTTAGTTATTTATATTATTAACTCACGCAATTTCATTTCTCATTTCCATTTTCATTTCCTTTCCATTTCCATCTAGCTCATAAGTGTCCCTGGTAACCATTATACCCATGTCTGTAACTTATGGCTGCCCTAAGGATATCCACTCCGCCATGCTTCCCTCAATGGTCGAGGTTGTGCGGCCCAAAGGCTGGATCTAACTGTGGTTTGCCAACCCGGTTAGATCAAAATATCATATCATATATCATGTATCCGTAGTACGACTGACAGACCTATAGCCCAGATCCGGACTCAGGGGGCACAACAACTCTACTATACAACTCAGTCAACTGTCACGCCATACGCTCGACAAGTCCGTGTGGTTGCACTAACACCACTAGCAATGGTACCGTGCTCAATATCACAACCCATCATTATGGTTTCCATATCCATCCACCAGGGTTATAATTACCACATATCCGCAATTATTACGCAGTATTGGCATTTTATCAATTACATTTCAATGATCCCATTGCAGCTTTCACACTTTGCAATGTTCACATTTCCCCAGTATTCACAATCATCATTCTCATTTCAGTATTCATATTTCAATATACATATTTCAGAATTTCACATTTCAATTCTCAAAATTCAATATTCATATTGCAGAATTTTACATGGCAATGTTTCCCATTTCCATATTCATAATTCAATATCTGCATTGCAGTATTTACCTTACAATATTCACATTTTCAGTATTATCAACTTATTACATCACTTCAATGATATTTCATCAATTCAAAATTCATTTAATCTCTTAATAACATATACATGTCACATTTCACATTATTCAGTGTTTCTCAATACACATTTCTATATTCCATGTTTCATCATTTCTCAGAAGATATATATATATATATATATATATATATATAATCATATGCCACACAAGTTTCACCTGATATTTATATCATAATAAATTTCAGGTAAAATATCATAATACCATTTTCACATAATAACTCAATCGGTATTTCTCAAATCGACTGTAATAATTTATTCCCCATACCTGGCTTACTGAGAGTCTCGTTAAAACTCAGATCCTACGCCCCTGGTGCCCGAAACTTAAATCTTGCAATTCGCATTTTCCCTAGATTACTTAACTCATTTCCCAAAATAATACCCATATAACTTTACCTAGGCTCCATATACTCCAAATTAATATTTAAACTAATATTTAACACCCTTACCTGGTTTTTTGAACTATGCCTGCAGGGTCCCAAAATTACACCCGTGACACTTACCTGAGCCCTGAATTCAATAACCCAAATTCAACTTCAGAATGCCCAATATTCTAGCATTTCTAAATCTACATTAATTAAATAATAATTAGCCTCTTAATAACCCATTATCCTAATTTTGAGATTATGCCTATGACGACCCTACGAGAAATCCACTCTACTAAATTTGTGGAGAATTATCCCTAGATTCTCATGATGGTGTCTAATTATCAATTAGGCTTAAGATTTACAAGAAATTGAGGTAAAAGTAAGAATTTAGCTTACCCTAGGAGATATGCCTACGCCGCTCCTATGATAAATCCACTCCGGTAAAAATGTCGGTGGCGAAGAATGGAGCCTAACAGTACTTTTCAATTTTCGATCGATGCCTGTTTGGCCAATGAAATCGAGGAGAGTGGGAAAGAGAGACGGAGGTGAGCGACATGAACTAAGAGAGAGCGCAAAGAGACTGACGGCTAAGGGGGGTTTCTTTTTTAATCTGCTTTATTCTCCTGAAGTTTGCTTCAGGAGAAGTACATACCAATCCTATATAACATATATTAATATATTACATATATATTTACTTTTATCTTTTGTTTTATATATATATATATATCATTTTAATTATTTAATAAATCTAATTTAATAATGTTTAATTAATTAATTCAGTTTAACAATATTTAATTAATTAATAATCAATAACTAATATATATATAAGATCATTCCACTCATCTTGTTTAACTATTTTTGGGGTTATTACATTATTGCTCCCAAGATGTACTGTGTAAAGGGATCTTTGCGCCTCCTCTAGGATAGTCCTCTTAATTTCAGCATTTGCAGGTACGCACAGCCTAGTACAGAACCTCAGAACTCCATCATCTGAAATATTAAACTCCTCCCCCTATCCGTCCTGCACTTTACCCATAAGCTCTTATAATTCTACATTATTCCTCTAAGTAACTTTAATCCTCTCCTACAAGGTAGGTTGTATGTTGGCCTAACAAGGCTTACAATTCTTAATTTGATGGTAACAAATCAAGATAAGTTTGATATGATTTTCAAGTTAAACTGTTTCAAGAAACTAACAAAGCTCAAGTATTTCAAAGCCAAACTTAAAGGACAAATAAAGCTCATGATGGACATACTTTATAAAAACTTGAAGAATGAAAGTTGATTGAAAGCTCAAAGATGATATATGATCAAAGAAAGATTTCAAAGCAAGGATTTACGTGAAGATCAGAAGTTTAGAATTTTAAGGATGTCCATATGTAAGTACTTCATGTAAACCTCAATATAAATTGAATTGAAGCTTTTACAAATAAAAAAAAAAACTAAAAAAATATTTTTGAAAGACCTTAAAATATGTTTTCTAAAACAAAATGATAAAGGTCTCAAATGGGGAAAGAAATTTTCAAAGTGAAAAAGGAATTTTCTAGAGAGCCAGGTGACTACCCAATATAGGCAGTAGACTGCCAGTCTTTTAGTTGTTTTGTTTTCACTATGGCAGGCGACTATTAGGTCATGGCAAGCAACTGTCACTCGAATAAGTTTTTTTTTTAAAAAAAAACTCAATGGGAAAATTTTTTAAATGGATTTCTTGGGCTCTACTCTTTTTGAAAACTTGATGTTTACTTCAAGCAAACTTGGGGGGCAAGGAATTATCTTTTAAACATCTATAAATAGCCCCAACTATAATGATTTTATATACCAAGAAATTTTCTAGCAATTAAGAACTCTCAAAACTCTAAATCTCTCTTGTGCTCATCTTGCTTTCACTACTGAATTGATGCTAATACCAACTCCAAATTTGAGTCTTCAAAGTCTAAATCTTTCAATACACGAAAGATAAATTCGGTGATCTAAATTCAATTGAGCTTCAATCTCTTTATATTGTTTTACATTGAAGTATATTTGTGCTAAATATTCTACAAACTAGCTCTGTTGTGAGAGTGTCTCTTGTACACAAATTTCTCTCTACTTGTTTTTTGTTTCTAGATGATTCAAGATTGTTGGATTGTCATGCCAAGCGAGGGGATATCGTTTGGAGAGGTGGGCTCTAGCCTAATCAAAGGAGTGTTGTAAACGGTGTTGTTTCGCCCGGCAAAGGAATTGACTTAATGAATCCTTTGGTAGTTTTCCAAAGGCGAGGACATAGGCTGGGTATAAGTCGAACCTTGTAAAACTCTGTGTTCCTCTCCCTCTCTTCCCTACTCTTTACTTTTCAGCATACTTTACAAACTGCATAGATGCTTTATAATTTCTAAATTCGGAGAGTTCGGTTATTAAATAGACTGAAAGATAATTTGTTTTGGTTTGATCAACATTGATTGCGGAAACCGAAAGGGACTACGTTGGTTGATCATCCTAAACTTATTAAACTGAAGGTTTATTTAAAATCTGAACCTTGGAAAGAAGTGTGATTGTGAATTTCAACACAGGGCTTACACAAATCCAACAAGCATTGCATATTACTACAAGGCTATTAAGAATCAAGTGCTTGGTTATTTTGTATTGATTGTGGTTGAGTTGGATTGATTATTTTACAAGTACTTTGTGATTGTGTTTGGGTTGTGTTTATTGTTGTAATATAAAAACTTTTGAAAAGAACATAAATCTTTTAAAACCTAATTCACCCTCCTCTTGGGAACTATATTCTATTTTCACTGTAGTATCAAGTTAGCAATAAATGTCTGGTGCTCACCCTCTACCAACTCCACATTGAGCCTCTCTAAATCCATCTGAATTGGATGCTGAATCATTCCTGATGATAGTGCTGCTCCCATCGATTTCTGACTCAAAACAGCAGCCACCACGTTTGTTTTTCCCGAGTGGTAACTGATGGTGCAGTCGTAATAAATAATAAGTTCCAACCATCTCCTCTGTCTCATATTTAATTTTTTCTGCATGAAAAAAATACTTCAGGCTTTTATGGTCAGTAAAAATTTCATACCAACCCCCATAGAGATAATGTCTCCAAATTTTCAGCGCGTAGACCACCGCAGCTAAATCCAGATCATAGGTAGGGTAATTATTTTTATACACCTTAAGTTTCCAAGAAGCGTATGCAATAACCTTCCCATGCTGCATCAACACACACCCGAGTCCTTTTTGGGATGCATCATTATATATAACAAATTCATATTCTCCTGATGGAATGGATAACACCGGTGTAGTGACAAGCCGCTGTTTCAACTCCTACAAACTCTGCTCATACTCGTCGGTCCATTCAAACTTCACATTTTTCCTTGTGAGTCTTGTCGATGGACTCGATAATCGGAAAAAATCATCCACAAAACACCGGTAGTACCCCGCCAGACCTAGAAAACTCCTGATCTCCTAAACATTTCCTGATCTTACCTAAATCACCACCGCTTCTATCTTCACTAATATGTCATCTCCGGAAATCACATGTCCGAGGAAAGTGACCCGCCTCAGCCAAAACTCACATTTCTTGAACTTAGCATATAACTTCTTTTCCCTCAGTACCTTCAATAC
Organism: Malania oleifera; assembly: GCF_029873635.1. Classification (NCBI taxonomy): domain Eukaryota; kingdom Viridiplantae; phylum Streptophyta; class Magnoliopsida; order Santalales; family Ximeniaceae; genus Malania; species Malania oleifera. The sequence continues at coordinate 68,121,505 of NC_080427.1, read as the reverse complement.
TAGTCTCAGTTGATTTTCATGCTCTTCAAAACTTTCAAGTAGACCAGTATATCATCAATAAACACAACAACAAACTGATCTAATTACTGATGGAATACCTGATTCATCAAGTCCATAAACACTACAGGTGCATTAATCAGACCAAATAACATAACTAGAAACTCGTAGTGGCAGTCCCAAATGCTGTCTTCGGAATATCCTTGTTGGCCTAACATGGCTTACCAATCTTGTTTTAATGATAACAAATAAAAGGTTATTTAACGTGTTTTTGTTTTGAGTAATAATCTTCAGGTAACAGGTATTTAAAGCTCATTGCAAGATTTCAAAGTGAAAGGAATATGAAAGCGCAAAGAAGAAGAATTGATGAAAGCTTAGAGATTTGAAGCTCAAAGACAAAAATGACTCAAAAATGAACAAGCTTGAAGACTCCAAAGCTTAGAATGTCTTTATGTCTTAAGAGAGTCTATGTAAGTACTTCATTCAAAATGATAAATTGTTTAGACTTGAAGCTCATTAGGAATCACAAAGACTTAGAGACCATGTTTTGAGAAACCCCAGAAAATATTTTTCAAAAGCCTTAACTTATTTTTGGGAAAGCAATGAGCAAAAAGAATTTGGAAGAAAAAACTCAAAAAAAATAGTTTTTTGGTCTTTCCAGGCGACTGGGAAGGTTTTCCCAGGCGACGGGATCATTTTTTGAACTATTTTTGAACTAATTCGAGAGGACCCAGGCGACTGACTCCTGACTTTCTAGTCGACTGACTCGGTTCTGCCTTTGAAAATCTTTGTTTTAAATGGATCCAGGCGATTGACTTTAAATTTCTAGTCGACTGACTCTTTGAGTTTTTGAAAATTAAACATAACGGGCACTTTCCAAATTGTATTTTTTAAATTCCAACTATTATGAAAACATGGGAAACACTCCAAGTCACTTGGGGAACACGAAATAGACTTGATTTTCAATCTATAAATAACCCCCCAAGGTTAAGGATTAAACACACCAAGCAATTACAGCAATTTAGCTCTCTTGCTCTCAAAGTTTTCAATACTCTCTAAAGCTCTCTTGTGCAAACAAGTTCTGAAATCTTCTACTGAGGTTTTGCTACAAATTTCTTGAACAATTCTGAGCCTACTCCTAATTCTTTCAACCTAGAAAGAAGGCTTACGGTGATATACTTCTTAAAGCTTCAAACTCTTTCAATTATTACTTTGAATTTAAGTATATTGTTAGTTCTCAATTGTTGTACTAATTAGCTCTGTTTGAGAGTGTCTTTGTATACAAAATCTTGTTCTTTGTTTTTGTAGATAGTTTAGGTTCTTGAATCGTTGTTGGAACAAGCGTGAGGTATTTTTTTGAAGAGGCACACTCTAGCCTAATTGAAGGAGGGATTGTACCAGTTTGCTCCACCCCAGAAAAGAGTACTACAGTGGAATCCTTAGATGGTATTGGCCTAAGGCGAGGACGTAAGCTGGGAATAAGCCGAACCTCGTAAAAAACGTGGTGTCACTCTCTTTCCTTACTTTCTTTAAAGACCAACATATATTAACTGCGTGGTTGAATTTAATTTTTTTGATCATATACACTACGTAGATTGGATATTAAATAAACTAAAAATTAATTTGATTTTGAGATTTGTGGAAATCGAAAGGAAGTACGTTGGTTGATCAATACTAATTGCAGAAACCGTAAAGGAGTACATTGATTGGTTAACACCCAAAACTCATTAACTGAAAGTTTATTTAAAGTCTAGTTTTTGAAAAGAGTGTTGGATTTCATATTACACATCATATTGAGAAATCAAATCCATTACTACAGGGCTTTTCATTAGTAAGCATACATTCTCAATCTTTACTTTGAGTTATTAAAGTGCTGAAATCAATCTATCATGTGTATCTTGTTTTGATCATTATGGTTGAATTGAATTTCTAGAAAAAATATCTGAAAGTTCATAAAGTATTCAAGTTAGTATACTTACACTTATTTATAAAGATTTATAACTTAATTAATTTTTTGCTGAACTTGTGATTATAAACCAACTTTGTTTGTGAGTAAAGAAAGGATTGATTAAAGAAGTTTCTAAAGAATAAAAGAAATTTTATAAACCCAATTCACCCTTCCTCTTGGGATTACACCTTAACTTTCAATCGGTATTAGAGTGGGGTTATAACAAATCTTAATTAGAAGTTATATAAAGATCTTTATGGCACACCTAGGCATAGCTCCCTTTGCCGAGAGTCAATCCTCATATAGATCTTACTGTAATCTTACTATATCATAATGAATTTTTTGTATCATTAAAATCATCCGTTGAATTTGCATATTACTAAAATTATACCATGTATGTATATCTACATATAATGAATTAACCTTACATGATTCAGGTTGTGCAGCCCGTAGGCTAGACTTAATGTTGGCTGACCTACTAGGTTAAGTCAAACATGACATAACTACACACGATTGCCTACCCATTCTGGTCTGCCCATCCTACTCTTCGTTAAACCTCTAACGGGTCAGTACACGGAGGGTATCTTGCTCACCGCCTACACTTTGGGGCTAATCGGCCTCCGACCCACACTTCTTGAATAATGTGGTTGCACTGTCGGCTATACACCAATCTAGTTTGCCCATCCTACTCTCCGTCAACCTCTTACGGGTCGGCACATAGTGGGTATCCTACTCTCCGAATGGGCATCTTGCTCTCCGATCTGGCTAGCTAGCTAGCTACGGTACCTTACTCTTAACATTCACAACCATCCGCGTTCTGTTACTATATAATAGATTTCACATAATATATTTCTGTTCGTAAATAACATTTTTCATATTTTTGAAATAAAATCTAGCTTTTACATATTTATGAAGAAAAGCTGTCATTTCATAATTTTTGAATAAATTGTCATATTAAAACTGATCGCGGCATCTGCGCTAACTATCATATCATGACATCTGCGCCGACTGTATTCTCACGACATCTGCGCTGGCTGTATTAACATAATATACTGAAAAATATCTTAATTTCTATACTGATCATCATCTTTCTAAAACTATTGTCAAATCATACTTGCTCTGTGAAAACATAAAATATTCTAACATGTTATAAGTCTGTGGTAAAATCGTCTATACTCAGGCCACACAAGTGAGTACTACTATATCATATTATCTGACCAAGAAAACATATTTTACTGACAAAATAATATTAAATCTAAAATCAAGGTTTCCTTAACTCAACATCAGTATTCCCAAAACTAATTATTTCGTACATATATTTTTTGAAACAAATATTGTATAATATACATTAAATTTTTCTGAAAATACCTGACTTAATCTATTCTCTTACCCGTTTCCTGTTGAGCCTGCTGAAACTCTAAATCTACGCCCCACAACGTTCGAAACTCAAAACCCTGAAATTATATTATTCCCAAATTAATCAACTCAATCTCCAAAATATTATCATTTAATATTCCCTAAGCCCTAAATACTCAAATTTTACAATTAAAATTAATATTTAACACCCTTACCTTAGTTTTGGAGTGATGCCCTAGAACCCCAAACTAAAAACCTACTCTGCCTAAATAGTGAGAATTCTCCCACAAACCTCATGGTGGTTCGTGATCGTCGAAACGAGATTTAACGGAACGAGAATAGAAGGAAAATGAAGGTAGGGTCGTAGGGTTTGGTGAGAGAAAGAGAGAGTGTGTTTTGTTTTTAATTTACAAATGAAGCTCGTCGGATTTTTTATAATCTCAGCATTGCTAGATAAAATCGTTGATGGTTTTTCTAGGTGTCACAAAAACTGTCGGTAGTTTGGTCTTTAACCAAACTTTTTTAACCATTTATCCTATTATCCTGCCGCCGCAGTAAAAAAGAAAACTATCACAGTTTTCTGCACCCCTCTCCAAATCGTCAACTATCAAATTTTCTTCTTTTTCCTATTTATTTTAATTATTATATTTTATGCCTCTGCAATTGACCCACCATCATATTCCTTGTAAGAAGCAAATATAGTACCAGACTGGCATTAAAAGTTGAGCTCCAGATAAGGACGTGACGCACGCTGCAGTTATCTGACTTCAAGACAGAGCCGTGCTCCCTCCTCGTCTCCAATCGGCTTCCTACATTTTATTTCCTCTTTAATGTGTAGTTGGTCTTCACAAGCAGTTCAATTGCTATCTTTTCCGAGTTTGTTTTCTCCCTCGTCCAGTTCCGTTTCAAAACCCTAACGCTAGCGTAACTCTTCCGTACGAATGGCGAACTCTTCCGTACCAATGGCGATAGTCGATTCGTCTAATGCCCAAGGTATGACTATTCCTTTCATTTGATAATTCGTGCTCCGTCTGATACAAAAGCGTGTACTGTATTTTTGGCTCTTTTGCGGGATAGTTGAGCTATTTTCTGTTCTCTCTGTTGCCTTGTTCGGAAGTCCAAGGAAAATTTAGCTTAGTTGATAAATTCAAGGCGTGCGGAGGTTAGGTTCTTAGTTGCCTGGAGAGACTCCAAAGGCAGCTATTGCCTTGGGAGTGGTTTCTTGAGGTTTATTTCTAATAACCCAAAAGTAACAAAAAGATATTTTATTTTTGGACACGAACAAAGTAAAAATTTGAGGGAGTTTCGGGGAAAAAATTTCGAATTTTTGGTGGATTTTGGCTGAGAAATCTGAGCATGGGTTCGTGTCATAAACGAACCTACTACAGTCTGCAATACCAATTGCCATCCGCAAATTCCATGGGGAGAATTAACCGCATGAGGCACACATATGCAGAAGAATGCAACATAGATGGCACGGTAGAATATTAACAGCCGACATGTGCACACCGGGTTTGCTGCTTGAAAGCAGATAAACGTGACTAAAAATAGTGACTTGGAGAATGATGAGAAAGCAAGCAATCCTTTCTTTTCTTTTGCTTCTTTTGCCAAGTAGCTCAATTGATTGAACTTGTTTATATTTTAAGGCTTCTATTTATTTTAGAGCTAAAATAACTGACTTTCAGCCCTGAAAAATAAAAATAATGTTTGAAATAATCTTTTGACTATAGTTTTTTTGCCATCATCTTGACATATGCTAATTGAATCTTAAGGAATTGTACACCCTCTTGATGTTTGATTTAACTAGGATGAAATGGATTGTAGTTTGCATTCTTTCCTGGAGAGTAGGGGACCTTTTTCTTGAGCGTTTTTGAATAGTATATATGATAAAGGAAAAAAAATTTAGTTCTTTCTTTGGTAGTGATTCATCATCCATCTGGTTAATGCATTTTTTTCTTTTTTTGGGAGAGGGGGCTGGGGCTGGGGCTGGGGCTGGGAGTGGAGGAGGTCTGCTATATCCTTGAACATGTGCTAGATCCTTCACCTTTTGTTTGTTTTCTTTGGTATCTATTTTGAATTTTTTATTCTTCCTTTATATGGGAAGTGTAAGCTTGATATACATTATTGGCCCACAACCTAACAATTTAAGCTTTTAAGTAAAGTGATTATCTAACATGATATCAGAGCTGGTTACTAGGAGGTCTTGGGTTCTAGTCTTGTTGTCCGCATTTATTGTGTGGTGTTTAAAAAAATATTGTATTCCTTAGCATGGATGTTATTTATCATGTATTTATCTCTCCATGTACTATCGGGTTGCACGTGTGGGGGAGTGTTAAAGCTTGGTATGCATTTTTGGTCTACAATCTAACAACTTAAACTTTTAGGTAAAGTGGTATAATGAGTAGAAAGTTGTTCTAGAACCTTGAGTTTGATACAAATTTTTAAGGGCACTCAATTCCTGTAGCAATTGAATTTTTCTTCTGTATCCAGTTCTTATTTATAGGTCACATTGTTGATCAAGAATAAAATGTTCTAGGTTTGTTGGCCGCTTCGGGGTTGAGTCGTCAAGTAGTTATGATAAGGATGTTTCTGGGCGGAATCTTTAGTAAATGGGTTGTTTTACTTTCAATGTCTTGCAGATGATCCAAACAAGGATTTCAGGAGCTCTTATTTTGGTTTACCAGCACTGGATGTTTCTGCAGCATTCCCCCAAGCAACTCCGGCTTCCCTCTTTCCTCCATGCAGTAAGAGTTTAAGATTGATTTTTACTATTTGATTTGTGCTAAAGATTGTGGAACAACTTGTTACCCTAAAAGCTCAAGATTTAAAGAATAATGGTTTTATTCATATTATCTACTCCTACACTCCGCTCGTGTGATTTTTGGCCATTCACCTGGAGACACTACAGACACAGCAATTATTAGGAGGATTGGTGGTTTGAAATATATGCAATAATTGGGAGGTGTGGTGGTTTGAGCATAAAATCTCCAATTTTTTTGGCAGCATGTGCAAAAAGCTGTTACACTAAATCTCGAACTAGTTGGGAATTGCAGTTTATTCATTTTATGTATTCCTACTTATTTCCTTGGCTTAGATTGAATTTTATGATAAAGTGTTGGTATCTTACAATATTCATGACTAGATATGGAATTTTTTTTACAAGATGCATCCGAAATTTTTTACATATCTACATACTAGATCTTCATGTTATTCTCTTCCTAATATAAATATATTTTTTATTTTTATTTTTATTTTTATTTTTATTGTACAGATTCAGACTACTACCATTTTAATGATTTATTAACTCCTGAGGAGCAGGAACTCAGGGTAAAAGTAAGAGAATGCATGGAAAAAGAGATAGCACCAATAATGGCACAGGTATCATCCCTATTTTGCTCCAAGATCTCAGTTTTTTTAGAGGTGTAATAATGATATGCTAGCCCATTTGACAGATAAGTGAAAGGAAAAAGTTTTGACTTTATACATGTTTTTGTGTATCTGTTTTAAAATACCTAATAACATAAATGGGCTTTGAGTGCATGTTACATTTTGCGAGTATAATTATTTTGTGGTTCCCATGCTTAGTTCTGGGAGAAGGCAGAGTTTCCATTTCATGTTATTCCAAAGCTAAGTGCGCTGCGTATTGCTGGTGGTACTATCAAGGTATTTTTGTATGTTTATTGATATTGTTTCTCTCTTTTTGAAGTTATGTCAAATGGAATGTTTTATTTGTTCTTGCTACCAGGGCTACGGTTGTCCTGGTCTTTCCATTACTGGAACTGCTATTGCTTCCGCAGAAATTGCAAGAGTTGATGCGAGTTGCTCCACTTTCATTTTGGTCCATTCTTCTCTGGCAATGCTAACAATTGGTGAGATTCATGTCATTTATTTACTTCTTTTTTTAATGCAGATATATGTAAAGTAAATCTTGACTATTAGATTACTTGTTTGGAATTGTCAAGAATAGCACTGTGTGGATCAGAGACACAAAAGCAGAAATATTTACCATCATTGGCTGAACTAAACACTGTAGCTTGTTGGGTAAGCAGTTCTTCTTAGGAGTGTTTATTGAGTCTGAGAACACATTTTTTATTTCTTCATCGATTATAATTGAACTGCCCAAATTTTTTCTCCATATTGTAGGGTTTGACTGAGCCTGACTATGGAAGTGATGCAAGTGCATTAAGAACAACAGCAACAAAGGTCCAATATCTCAATTTCTTATTTATATATTTGATGCAACTGGCAGTCATTCTTTTTGATTTGGATTGAATAAGCATTAAGCTTTCTTAAGTTCATGGCATGTCACTTTTATGGGATTGCAATGGTTAGGTGGCAGGTGGTTGGATTCTTGAAGGCCAAAAACGATGGATAGGAAACAGTACTTTTGCAGATGTGTTGGTTATTTTTGCAAGGAACACTATTACAAATCAAATAAATGGGTAGGCAATTATTTTTTATTTTGTCAGCCTTGTGATTACGCTTATATTGAAAATAAAAATGGCATAGAGAATGTGCGCATGCAAACTCTTTTGCATAAACGCATGCTGACTATGACTTGTGTCTGTCTTTTGAATCTATCAAATTTAGAGACTAACAATACAATTCAGAAACATCAGAAAATACAGGAGCAACAAAAAGCTAAAGAAGTACATGGTAATTATGATGTGCAAAAGACCTTGAATCTGTAAAAGTGTGCCTTTCAAAGATGCCTAAAAAAGAAAAAAAGAAAGAAAGAAAACACAAAAAAAATGCACATGGCCAGTGGGGGTTGGGGAGAAGTTGAATCTTTGGAGTCTAGTTCCGCCTCTCCAGGTCTTCCGAAGACCTCGCTCTCTCCAGACATTTCTCCGGCCCCAGTGTCCATATCCTAGCGTCCGTGTCAGGATCCGGTTGCATTCTTGGAGCTTGAGTGCTTTCTTTGGTTTTTAGTTGCGGAGATCACTGGCCAAGGGTCTCTATATTTGTTCAAGCAAATCCTCCTAAAATTGCTTAGGCATTGTCCATAATTACATTTTCTCAATTGTTTTGAGCCCACATCTCAATTTCCACTACCTGTAGCCATTTCCTCTGTTCGTCTTCTTTGCAAAATTGATTTCTTGAGCTTCTGAAAATCTGCAAGATTGTGTATTTTCGCTCAAGACCGTGCTGGAAAAAGAACCTTCAGGTACCAACAGGTTTGTCATTCTTGATCAAGCTCTTTGCAGACCTCTTTTTCAGTGAGATTTGGGATAAAATAAACTTCAAGAATTCCTAGGTCAGTCATCAATTAAGCTGTCCATTGATCTTTTGTTTGCAGTAGCTCTGACCATGACAATGTGAGGTGGTGTGAGTTGCATGAGAGGTTACGTCGACATTGTTGACTAATCAACTCCATCACAAATCTTGAATTTGAATTGAAGAATTCTTGCAATCCCTCATTGCTTTCCATATTCTTCAATTGATTTTTGTTAATCGGTCATAAATTTTCAACATACATCAAAGGATACTTACTACGGTATTTTCTGTCAGCTGTTATTGCCCTTTCTCTTGAGGCACCCAACTTTGCCTAGAATACAACCTTGCCGGTTTAGCCATTGCATCAAATTTTCAGCACCAAGGGATATTTACTGTTGTATTTTTAGTCAGTTATCATTGCCTTTTAATTTCAATCACCGCATCAATTTTTCTGCATCAAAGGGTGTTTTTCAGGTAGTTGTCTTTACCTTTTTAGTTTCAGTCACTGGTGAGATCTTCTCCTTTCTTGTAATTTCGTTTCTTATAACTATTATTAATAATTTTTTAAAATAGCGGTTGGCTGTGGTGATTTTGTGTTTAGGATTTGTAGGCTTAATCTATGCCGTTTTGTGTTTTCATTTGCAAGTCTTGGAATATAACAATTTCTTTTTTTAAAAAGTACTATCGCATGGATTTTTAGTCTAACTTGGATTCACAACCAAAATTGTATGCTTTAAAATTTTTTAATGCATTGTTGTGTGTGTGTGGTTTCTACTAGTTGTAGGGTGACTTAGAAAATAGTCTATGTGAAATAATTTTGCTATTAAAAAAAAAAAAAAAAAAAAGCAAACGTGTATTTTGCTTGTGTAACACAAATTCTTTGTACACAGCCACTCCCAAGCTTGGATAAAGGAGCATGGTTTTATTAGGTAGCGGACAACCAATTTAAAACTTTGTCGTATCTTATTATCATGAATTCTTACCAAATTCACCTAGATCAAGGGAATAGATCGGGTCAATATAAAGTGGAGAGGGTTAATAAGTTAGCACAAGAAACTAAGATAAGATTAGTAACTTGGAATATAGGGACTCTTTTGAGAAAAAGTATGGAAATTGTGGAAATAATATTTAAAAGAAAATTAACTTAATTTGCCTTTAAGAGATGAAATGTGTAGGAGAAAAAGTTATTGAAAAATCAGGATTTAAACTTTGGTACACTGGTAAAGAGAAACATAAAAATAGGGTGGGTATTATTGTAGATAGAGACCTAAAATATAGTGTAGTAGATGTTAAAAGAATAGGGGATATGATCATTAAAATTAGGATAGTTTTAGGCCTGAAGATAGTGAATGTCATTAATGTGTATGCACCCCAAATAGGCTTAGCAGAAAATTTGAAAAGACAATTTTGGGAAGATATGGACAGTATTTTACAAGGGATACCAATGTCTAAAAAGACATTCATGGGAGCTGATTTGAATGGTCACATGGCAAGGATAATATAGGATACGAGAGGATACATGGAGGCCATGGATATAGAGATAAAAATGAGGACGGTAATACAATCCTAGATTTTGCCATGTCTTACGATTTGGTTATATTGAATACTTGCTTTATAAAAAGACAAGAACACTCAATAACTTTCAAGAGTGGGTACAATAAAAGTCAAATAGATTTCTTCTTAACTAAGAACGGGGATCGTCTATCTTGTAAGGATTGTAAAGTTATTCCATATGAAAGTTTCGCTACACAACCTAGAGTCTTTGTATTCGATATGCAAATAAAAAAAATGGAAGAGAAGGAGTAACATAAATCAACACAAGAGGACTAGATGGTGGAACTTGAACAAAGATAATAAAGTAAAATTCAAAGATAAAATGAACAAAGAGTGTGATTGGATAGTAGGGGATAAGGTTGGTGCAAATATTATTTGGAATAAAATGGCAAATTCTATTGTAAGGATAGCGAAAGAGGTTTTAGGTGAGTCTAAAGGAAGATACTTGGGTGGTGAAGAAAGTTGGTGGTGGGATTGAGAAGTCCAAAATGCCATTAAAAACGAAAAAGAAATTGGTATAAAATATGAAAAAAATTTAGAAATATAGAAAACCTTGAAAAATGTAAAGAAGCGATAAAAAATGCTAAAAAGACTATCGATGAAGCTAAACATAGAGCTTATGATACTTTATATACTAAACTCGATACAAAAGGAGGAGAAAAAAACATTTATATACTTGTTAGAGTTAGAGAAAGAAAATTCAAAGATTTAGGTGATGTAAAATGTATAACGGATGAGAATGACAATGCCTTAATTAAATAAGACATAAAAGAGAGGTGGTAGAGATATACTTTGATAAGTTGTTTAATAAAAACCAAAATGAAAAATTGAACTTGGAAGTGATAAATGAAGAGAAGATTAAAAATAGGAGATTTATTCGCAAAATTAGAGTCCTTGGAGTTTAGATGACATTAAAAAAAGATGAAAAGTGGGAAATCTATAGGACTAGATAAAATACCAATTGAAGTTTGGAAATGTTTAGGGGGTAAAGGAATTATTTGGTTAATTGAGCTATTCAATAATATTATAAAAATCAAGAAAATGTCTGAAGAATGCCCTCGAAAATGTATAAAAAATGTATGTTAGTGCCTTTGTATAAAAACAAAGGCGATATTCAAAATTGTAATAATTATCGTGGAATTAAGATTATGAGTCATATGATGTGAAAACCAAGGTGTAGTCCTAAGAGGGGGGTGAATTGAGTTATTAAAATTTTAGTTAATTCTTTTTATGAATTCTTAACCACTTTTAATTCTTTTAATGAATTTTTGACTTCATGTTGATTTAGCAATCACACAAAAACTTAGTTCTTTATTCAATCCACAACCACACAACTTAAACAACCAATCAATTGATTTACCAAGCACAAGTCCATGTATGCACTGCAGCACTATCAAGATTAATTCAAAGGTAGATTTTAATGCTTGCAAGTTTCAGTACTTAAAGTAAAGATTGAGAAAGTATGCTTGCTGATATAAAACCCTGTATTAATGATTTTGCTTTCTCAATATGATGCGCAATATAAAATCCAACACTCTTTCCAAAAACTTAGACTTTAAATAAACTTTCGGTTAAAGAGTCCTTGGGTGTTAACCAATCAACATACTCCCTTACGGTTTACGCAAATTATTGATCAACCAACGTACTCCCTTTTGGTTTCCGCAAGCCCAAAAACAAATTAATCTTCAGCTTATTTAATTTCCAAACTACGTAGTATATATGATCAAGAATTTAAATCATCCACGCAGTTTATAGGTATGTTGAAAAATAAAGAGAGTAAGGGAAAGAGAATGACACCACGTTTTTTACGAGGTTCGGCTTATCCCCAGCCTACGTCCTCGCCTTAGGCAAATCACCTAAGGATTCCACTATACCTGTTCCGGGCGGAACAAAACCATTACAAGCGATATCCCACACTCAACCATTCCTTCACTAGGCTAGAGCAACACCTCTCCAAGCGATACCCCACGCTTGGGCACTCCTTCAATAGGCTGAAGTAATCACTTCTCCAAGTGATACTCCACGCTTGGTCAACGATCCAACAACCTGGAATCGTCAGAAAACACTGGAAGAATACAAGATAATCGTTGCGTACAAGAACACTCTCTCATAGAGCAGATTAGTACAAATTCAGCACTATATACTTCAAAATTCAAATATCAATATGAAATAGAATTAAAGCGTAAGTATAGAATTCACCAAGATTCCTTCTTAGATGATGATTAGTAGTATGAATCAGTGTAGGAAAGATCAGTTCTTCGGAAACTTTCAGCAATTCGGTTGTACAAAGGTTTGAGCAAAAGAGAGCTTTAGCAATTAGAATGCTTGAATGCTGATTGTAATGCTTGGTTTTCTAATTCATTGGGTTAAAGGAGTATTTATAGAGTTTTTAGAGTGAGTTTCCTTGTTGCCCTAGTTGCTTGGAGTGCCCCCGAACATTTAAATTTGAAAACCTAATTTTTCAGAATTTTCCCGTTGAATTTTTGAATTTTAAAAACTCTGTGGATCAGTCGGTTGAGTCACTCGACTGGACCTGTTTTTGTATAGGTCAGTTGGTTGAGACCATTCTGTCTGTACAGGAATTTTAGGAGTTAATTGTCAGTCGGTTGAGTGAACATAGTTCAAATTGGTCAGTCGGCTAGATAGTCCAATTTGTCAGTTGGCTGAGTCAACATAGTTCATTCAGGTCAGTCGGTTGAATTGTTTCAACTTTTCAAAAACTTTCATTTTTACGTCTTTGATTCCTTGTTGTTTCAAAAACTCAAATAGGATTTTTAAAAAGCATTTTCCAGGGTTTTCAAAAATTTGGTCTCTAAGTCTATATGGCATCCTAAAGAGCTTCAACATATTTCAAGATATTCAAATATGAAATACTTACATAAAGACTTCTTAAGACTTTGACATTCTAAACACTTAAGTTTTCATGCTTGCTTTGGCTCCATCTTGTCTTCAAGCTTTAATATACTTTTAGTTTTCTCTTTAATATCCTTGCTCTCATAATCTTCAAGCTTTGATATATCATCTTGGAATCCATGCCTTTACTCTTTAAGCTTCATATGATCATCTTTTTTTGATGTATAAGCTTTCAATGATTCTTGTTAGTATTCATCCTTTTATTCATATACTTGAATCCTAAAATATTATCACTCAATCAAATATGTTAAGTTCCTATTGTTTGGTATCATCAAAACATGATTTTAAGCCTTGTAAGGCCAACATGATGAGATTATGGGAAAGGGTAATTGAATATAGAATAACATTAGAAACAAAGATTTCATAAAATCAATTTGATTTATGCTTGGGAGATCAACAATAGAATCTATTTATCTTTTAAGAAGTTTAATGAAAAAGTTTAGGGAAAAGAAAGAAGGACTTGCATATTGTTTTTATTGACCTAGAGAAAGCTTATGATAGAGTTCATAGGGAGGTATTTTGGTGGGCATTAGAAAAGAAGGGAGTTTGCAGTAGATATACGGAGGCCATTAAGAATATGTATGATAGAGTAGTAATTAGTGCTAGGACTGTAGGAGGAGATTCTAGAGAATTTCCAATCACAATAGGTGTACATCAAAGTTTTACTTTAATCATTATTTTTTTACTTTAGTAATTGATGAAATTACTAGGAATATCCAAAATGAGATCCTTTGGTGTTTGTTGTTTGTAGGTGATATCGTGTTGACTAATGATAGTAGGAGTGGAGTGGAGCTAAAACTTTGGAGAGCCACATAAGAGTCTAAAAGGTTTAGGATAAGTAGGAATAAGACAAAATAAATGAAATGTAATTTCAGTAATGTAAGGAGTAGCAACAGAGAGAAGATTAAATTGGATAATCAAGAGATAAATAGCACTGATAGAATTAGATATCTTGGATCTATTATACAAGGTGAAGGAGAAATTGATAAAGATGTAGCACATAGAATTAAGACAGGTTGTTTAAAATGGAGGAGTGTGTCAAGTGTGTTTTGTGATCGTAGAATACCCTTAAAATTAAAAGGAAAGTTTTATAAGATGACTATAAAGCTAGCTATGCTTTATGGATCAGAATGCTAGGCAACTAAGAAACACGTACAAAAAATGAAAGTTGCTCAGATGCGAATGTTAAGGTGGATGAGTGGTTTAACATTAAAAGATAAAGTAAGAGATGAATATCTACACAATAATTTAGGCATAGCACCGGTTGAAAACAAGATAAGGGAGGAGCGACTTAGATGGTTTGGGCATTTGGAATGCAGGCCTAGTAGAGCACCTGTGAGGAGTGAGTGAGTTATGGTTACTGGCATGAAAAAGGGTAGGAGTAGGCCTAAAATAACTTGGAATGAGGTAGTGAGGAATGATTTAATAGCCCTTAATCTAATAGAGGAAAATACTTTGGATCTGGTGATTTGGCTGAAAAGGATTCATATAGCCGACCCCACCTAGTGGGGCTTAAGGCTTGTTGTTGTTGCCAGTGGGGGTGGGAGGTGTGAAGAATCTGCCCTGATGTTCCAATCTTTAGAATCCCAACACCAGGTGCAGTGCATGCATTGGCATGTCTAAACCCAAGGCATATAGGGGAATCAGACTAAAGAGAAAAAGGCAGTTCAAATCTTATGAACAAAGTCGGCATGTGACGAACAGCAGTCTAGGCAGAAAATGCTACCTTTAAGTAGGGGTGTAATCGGGTTTTGTGCGGTTCGGTTATGGGCAAAACTGAAAACTGAACCGAAAATTGCAGTTTTTGAAATTCCAAAACTGAAATCGAAACCGACCCGAACGTGTTATCTCATGGAGAGCTGAACATTCAGCGGTTCGGTTACCCTTTTTTTGGTTTTTAACCAATTTTCAAAATACTGATATTCAAAATATTCAATATTTATTTTTCATTAGGGTTGTTGAGAATCTATTGGGCATTTTGATTTTTATAATGTTTCATAATTTTAACAAAATTAAACCTATTAAATTGTTTAGACAGCTGAAAACGTGTATGTCTTGTTGGACCTTTTTCTCTTTGTTCCTAATTCCTACTAGCTTAGTAGCTTAGTGGCTCCTACAAACCATCATAATGCGAATTACATATCAATTAACCACAATGTCCCAATCCTTGGGCACTTTAATAATTAAATCTCTCTATCCCTAATTTCATAAAACAAGCAAGCAAACATTCACAATAAACAAAGAAAATATAAAAATCCCAAATTACAAATGAAAACAGACATTCAAATAGTTCATCAAAAGAGAAAATCAATGGTTTAAAATTTTGAGAAATTGAAGTCATCCACATTCTTCAATCCATATTCTTCAATCTTCAAAGATTGTAGCTTGAATTCTCCAATCTCCATGCAAGCATGATTCATCATTTATGGTTCCTAATAAAATGAAACAATATGAAAGTTATAACAAGATAAAATTAAATTGACGATCAATGTTCAATTGTTCATAAAAAGAGATGAACACATAATCTTACCAATATATCATCAACGGTGTCAATACTAGAAGAATTTATGCCAATTTAATCAAATTTTGAAATGAATGAAAAATAAAAAGTCAATAAATTAGAGAAAATAAATACAAAACAATAATTAGAATAAAACAACTAGTAAATGTGAAAAGATGCTGTAAGAATTTTTTTTTTTTTACCTTTCTCAAGTTTATCAAGTTCTTCAAGGCTTTCTTCATAGTTCACTGGTAATGGTGAATTTCACAACCGAACTTGAGAACATATAAGAGCCTCCACAATCCTAGTAGTCAATGATATCCTGAAAGAATCAAGAACACGATCTCTCGTACTAAATGTAGACTCAAAGGCAATAGTAGCTATGGGGATAGCCAAAACATCATGTGCTAGTTGTGAAAGGATAGGAAATATCTTCCACCATCCTAAAATATCAAATTCATGACTTGGCTCTTCAAGGTCTTTAGGAAGATACCTATCAAGATCACTCTTGCCTTCCCCACCTCCTTTTTCTGACCTATGCCTCTTGAATTTATCTACCATAAGCATCCTTATCTTCATTGATGGTTGCTCAGCATCCACCAAATGGTCCCTACCACTAGAAGAACCGGAGCTAATTTCAGAAGTTTTACCACTAGGTCCATTGCATTGTCTACCCTCATTTTTGTACTCATCAAACATTAAAAAAAGAACATCTTTCACCTTTTTTCTCAAAATTGATGATGTAGGAGGAGAAAATAGTTGAGAAAGGCCCCAGTCCACATACTCTAACCTGTATCGAGGATCAAGAACGGTGGCAACAAACATCATCATGTTCAGCTTGTTTGGATTCCCCCAATAATCATCATATTTATGTTTCATTTTGAATGCCATTTCACTTAATTCAAAATCATCACTATTGCACCAATTTTCCAAAAAAAGCATTAACCATGCAAATTTCATTGAAAAAAGTATTATAAGTCACATAATTAGAATTAGAAACACGCAAAGTGAATTCATAGAAACATCCTAAGATTTGCACCATCCTCCGCACATTATCCCAATCATCTTCCATTGGCTTTCCTTTTCCACCATCTCTCGAAAGATCAAGTGCAAATATCAATCTTTTTCATCATATCTATAAAAAACTTTTTGAAATTTTTGAGCAGTGTCCAACATCATATATGTGGAATTCCATCTAGTAGGCACATCCAAACACAAATGTTTTTTACAATTAACCTTTTCCTCATTTGCACACTCTTTATATTTTGCAGTTCTACTAGGTGATTGCCTAAATATTTTACTGCTTGCCTAATTCGAAGTATTGAATCTCCCACAAGTTTCAATGCATGTTGCACAATTAAATTAATGATATGTGCAACACACCTCATGTGCAAGAATTCACCATTGAGCACACTACCCTTCCAATTGTTCACCCTCTTTAAGTAACTAATGGCTGTACCATTAGAACTTGCATTGTCTACAGTATTAGTAGAAAATTTATCTATTCCCCAATCTAGCAAAGCTTTCTCAATAGCAAAACCTAACACTTTCCCTCGGTGATTAGGAATTGGACCAAAACTTAAAATTTTTTTTTGTAACCTCCATTCATTGTCAAAAAAATTATCAGTTAAACACATGTAACTGACATTCTGTAAAGACGTCCAAGTGTCTGTTATAAGGCAAACTCGTTGACAACTATGTTTCAAAATTTTTTTCAATTTCTTTTTCTCTTTTCCATATAAAAGAAGACAATCCCTTGCCACTATCACTCGTGATGGAACCTTAAATCTAGGGTCCATGAGGCCACAAAAATATTTAAAACCTTGTCCCTCCACAAATCTGAAAGGTAATTCATCCACTATCACCATATATGCTAAAGCCTTTCTAAGAACACCGGCATCATATATTTGGCATGTTAATTGTTTTTCTTCCATTTTTGTTTATGGTTTGAAGTTAATTTGTGATTGATTACGATCACGAGGTCTCCTATAGAGATACTTAGCACGTGTATTCAAGTGATTCCACAAAACTCTTGTTCCATTTCTTCTTGAATCAGCATAGAACACTTTCGGGCAATATTTACATTGAGCTTTTATCTATGGAATGTCATCAACACATAATCTAGTAAAATGGTCCCATACCTCTGATCTTGATTTAAATTTCCTCTTCTCACCCAACTCTATTGCTGAAGTAGCAACATTATCTCCTAATTCTATATTCATGCTTGGGCGTGGACTTGGGTTTGGGCTCGAACAAGGAGTTGTATTGAGACTTGCGTCGTCCCCAAATTCAGACATTTATAAAAATCATGCATAGGTGCAAATTCATTAGATGAGGCATATTTAAGTCGATATTCACACAAAAGATGGCAAAAGCATTAAATTTCTTAAAATTTATTGTGGCCAGCCCAGCATCAACTCAAGCAAGAGTTCAAATCATATCCTACAGCTAAATTTAAGTCTTTGTTATGTCTTAAAAGCCATGTAAAATGGCAAAAATTCCACCTTGTTATAACAACATTTAAAGTGAATATAGGATTCTACAAGTTGTGGATACAAATGATTTAAGTAGTAGAAAGTGGCTTCAAAGCACGTTACAAATGTCCATTCCTTAAGGTTAAGGGTTTATTTGCCTTCGCCACAATTGGTGGATAACGAGTTCAAGTCAATACCCTCTAGAGCACAATAGAGCCAATAGGTCCTTTAAATTTCATAAAACAGTTCCATTACTAAATTATATTAAAACCATTTTGCAATTATTACATTATTGTCATACCATTCCCTACAATCATGGAAGTTCTTGGTTCTAGAATCTTCGACAATGATCTTTTCTTTCAAAACAATGATCGCTTGGGTGTGGCAGGGACATACCCCATTTTTAGCATTGTGGGAAGATTCATCATCTTTTTCCTGTGCTTGATGTTTGCTTAATCTGCTATCTATCTCTTTGAGGATAGTGACATCTTTGCCATGAGAATAAATCCTCATGGCCCTGTTTGGAACTTAGAGAACATTGGGAAAGGAAAGGAAAATTTAAAGGATCCAATTTTTAGTGTTTCGTTGTTAAGGACAGTGAGAAAGAATTTCAATATTCTACAATTTTATTTCCTTGATAATTGCTGAATATAGGATCAATTTAAAAGTTAATAAGCGGAGCAGGGTGGTACCTTAGGTCCTTTGTTGCTTGAGAGTTGAGAGGAAAGGGGAGGGAGGCAAAGCCGCAGGGGTGGTGCAGCAAAGCTGCGCTGCGTGCGCAGAGCAGAGGCGAGAACTGAGAAGGTGACTGGCGAGCTTCTCGGCTTCTCGCGAAGAGTGAGAGTTGAGAGACAGAGAGTCCGAGAGAGAAAGAGAACTTGAGAGAGGTAGAGTCGGCGAGTTGCCGATAGCTCGAAGGCTCAGAGTAGTGTGCCAGTGACGAGTGACAACGACGACGACAAGAGTTAGAGAGAGACCTAGATCGGATCCGAAAGTCTGATTTGAGGGAGAGGCAGAGACTTAGAGAGGCATCGGTGACTCGTAGTGCAGAGAGAAATCGAGTGAAACCCTAGTCCCTCACTCGGTCACTCCCCATCCCATATATATATTAAGTAGTTATATTAATTTATATATTAATTTTTTATTTAAATCGATTTTTTGATTTTTTTTGGTTTGGTTATATTTTTGAAACCGAAACCAAAACCAAAAATTTATGTGTTTGGAAACGGAATCCGAAACCAGAAACTGAAAACTGAAAAACTGAACCGCTTGTGATTTCGGTCTGGTTTCAGTTTAGTTTTCGGTTTTTTGGTAATTTTTGTACACCCCTACCTTTAAGTGAATAATGGTTTGCAAGGCAGTGATTAAAAAACTTCTAACATATATGGAAGGGCTGTACCTTGTACCTGTGGGGATTTTGACACACATTCAAGTGAGACCCCCTTTTCTTACATTTTTCCAAAGAAGATAGGATGGCAAATGGGTGTGGCGTTGTAATTTTTGAATAGGAAATGAACTGCAGTGAACAACGAACTTCTACAAAGCCTTCGAATTGGTGGTTAGTTTCATGTGATGTGCTAATGTTTCTATGTAGGAAATAATGAAATGGTAGTTTGTGCTTCCTTTCCTTTAGGTTGAAGTTTTATTATGATACTTGAATGGTTGAATTTGTGCTTGCAACATTAGGTATGATTTTCTTGTAGTTGTACTTGAGTTCCATATTGGTAAATTCCTTTTCCTAACATGTTTGTGCTTCTTTTGCCTGCTTCAGATATATAGTGAAGAAGGACGCCCCAGGACTAAGGGCTACTAAAATAGAAAACAAAATTGGCTTGCGGATTGTTCAAAATGGAGATATTCTCTTAAAGAAAGTCTTTGTCCCCGATGAGGACAGATTACCCGGTGTCAATTCTTTTCGGGATACAAGCAAGGTATGGTATACTGGCTCCATTAAAAGATCGCTTCTTTAATTATTCTTTTAAATATCATATATCTATGATTGATAATCTCAAAAGTGTACTCTATAGATAGGATATGATCTCTATATTTGGAAGTTCATCGCCTGTACATCTCTTGTTGTTCTGTGAACTCATTACTCTATCAAGATTTTACCAACATTTTGAAAGAAGATTACTTATTATAAGCCTTTTTAGAAATAAAGTTTGTGCAATGCATAGTTACTAGAAAATGCTAACACCCTAGCGAACTACATATTGGTACGAATGTTCCAACACGTGGAATGTTCCATAACACTAAATCTAACGATCCAAAGTTTTTAATTAATATATTTCACCATAGTAGTCAAAAGGCCTAGGTGTGAGGTGCAGTGGGGTGACGAAGCTAGCACCTCATCAGGGTTGAGGCGAGGCGACCTTCAATAGGTGCATGTAGGCATAGTGAGTCGTGCCTAAGATATCTAACCTTTAACTTCATTTTTCTTTTTAACCTTTTAAGAAAGAAAACGTAGCCAGACTCGAACCAGCAGGCTTCAACTCGAAGTAGCAGATCTAGGCTTTGTCTTCAAGCCTTCGAACCAGCACGAAACTAGCAGTCCAAGCTTCGTCTACACATCTTCAAGTCGTCAAGCCTTCGCCAGCAAGAGAGCCATCCCAGGAGCCCTTCGTCTTTGAGGTTCGAGCCTTCGAACTAGCACAATTTGTGGCCCCCCTCACGACTTCATTGGCCCCTCACGAATTGGGCCTCCCTTGTGGGCCCCACACGGCTCCATTGGCCCCACACAAATTGGGTCTCCATTTGACTTTTGTTTCTATTTAATTTGTAAACATGCAAGACAACTTGCTTGCATGTGTATGTTAGGAAATTGTGTGAGTATGTCTAGTGAGTTGAAGTGTTAGTAAGTTGTGCTTAGTATTTATTGTGTCTAGAAAGTTGGAGCATTTATTTTGTTAGTAACTTGTAAGAGTAATTAATGTGTCTAATAAGTTGGTGTCTTTATTATTTGTGCCTCCCATGCTTGTGTGGGAATTGTTAGTTGTTTAATATCTTTGTGCCCCCATGCTAGCTAAGCTTATTAATTCTTTGTCCCCCCATGCTAGCTATATATATACCCATTCATTGTAAGAACTATGTAGAGAGAAATGTATTGTTATTGAATTAGAAAGGTTTTTCCTTTGTGAAGCTTGTTAAGCTTTGTCCAATCCTTGTGATTGTATAGTGAGAGGCTATGTTGTTTTCCTCGGAGATTAGGTCGTGAGAGACCACTATTCTATCTAGCGACTCCATCCCTATCCCACTTTCACAACTTCCCTCCATTACCCACACTGCCACCACCAAGTTACACCCAAGGCCAACAATCCACCATTCCATTGTAGCATACATATTACATTTCAAAGTTTGCACGAAGGACTTCGGGAGAGTTCTATCTTGTGTAGAATATCGTCAAGTCAACCATCATTTTGATTGGTAAATTCAGCATTCATTTGGATCATTACATACTTATAGCAGTTCCACTTCCCCTCCATTACATTGCTGCGTTCATTATTAGTATTCACAAGCTTGCACAAAGGACTCCAGGTGCGATCCCACTGCATGTTGAACAATGTCAAGCATCCATAGACTTTCATGGTAACATCAGTTTCTAATTGATTTTTTGTTATATCTTACAGCCCCTACTATTACTAAATCCTTAGTTTCAAATTCTGCACTTTCATATTTGATAAACCCTTTGCCTGAAATTTTGAAATTCCAAAATTTAAATTGCATATCTGAATCCTTAGAGTTTCAATATTACTGCTTGCTAGTATAAATCAATTGTGGAATACTGCTGTGCTAAACATAGAACTTATTTATTGAAATATTGAAATAACATCTTTACTGCAGTTTCAACTTGTTTCCTTTGTGAAAGAACTCTTGGGACTTATTTCATAACAACATGATACACCTTTTAAAAATCCTAAAACATGTGAAATGAAGCTTGCTTTATTGTGTTTATGTTTAGTTAATTGCTTTCTTAAATCAAATTGTCTCGAGTGTGTGTGCTTGTGTGAGGGTTGAAACCGTAGGACTAGGCCACCCTTACCCGTCCTACACCATCTTGGTATCAGAGCCTAGGTTTAGTTAGGCTGAACCCTCAAAGTCCCATTCCCGTAGCTCGCAGGTTTAGACTAAAACAACTCAGGATTTTGCCCAAAACAGCCCACCTATATTCTGAATTAGTTTGGTTAGGTTTACACTTGACCCTACCTTGTGTGACCAAACACCATTCTAGGGTTTCCCTAGTGTGTTTGAATCCTTCCCCAACCCCTAAGATGTCTGCTCAAGTTAGGAATTCTTTCCGAGGTCGTAGGATTAATGATGAAAGAGAACCACCTATGCCTCCTAGAGGAAGACCTCCTCTTCTTCCACAAAGGTGAGTGACTCATTAAGATGACTTTGCTAAGAGACCCCCACTTCATGAGCCCTATGCCCAACATTGGAATGATGAGGACTATGACATTGATGACTTTCACATTAGGAGACCTTACCATAGGGACCATTGTGATCCTTACAAGGATGTGATGAGGATAGAAGCCCCCACGTATGATGGGCAGATGGATCCTAAAGTCTTCCAAGATTGGTTGATTGGGATGGATTCCTATTTTGATTGGTGTAAGGTGACTAACCCTAATCGGGTTAAGTTTGCAAAAATGAAGTTAATGGGGCAAGTCAAGCTTTATTGGATGAATGTCGAGAGGCAGGAAGCGAGGTTAGATCATCGACCCATTGAGCTTTGGGATCTAATGAAGGATAGGTTAAGGGAGAAGTATGTACCCGTTAGTTATAGAGAGCACCTTATAGATCAACTTTACAGCTTGCGTCAAGGTAACATGACTGTTTCAGAATACATGTGTCAATTCGATGAGTTGTCTATAAGATGTGATGTCTATGAGACTGTTAATCAGCAAATCTCCCAGTTCTGCCTAGGATTAAAGCCCTAATTGAGGAGAAAACTGTTCCCCCATCATACTGAGTCCCTTGAACAGGCCTATAATTTAGCTCATGACTTTGAGCAAATGACTAACGGGCCCATAGGTCTTCAAATGAGTCAATACTCGGGAGAGATACAGAGTTATGACAAGTCACGACCAGCGAAATCAGGTCAAAATATCTCTAGAGGGAGCAATTCCACAATCCAACAATCTATGGACAAAGGAAAAGCACCTATGACTGGATACTCTCACCAAAGCTCTGGTAGTGCAGTACAAAGACATTTTTCCAAACAATGTCCCACCATGAACCCAACACTTGAAAGGGAAGATAGTGAGAAAAAGAAAAAGGAAAAGAAAGAAACTAGTGGTGAATCCTTGAACACCATGAGTAAAAAGCTGTGAGTAAGAAAGTCAAAATACAACGGTAGTGTTAGTGGATGTTACTAAGGAGATTGAAACAACCCTTCTTGAGCATGACACAACACTGGAAGTATCACCTATACTTTCCAAGTTTGAGAATGTCATTCTTGAACCACCTAGTGAGTTATCTCCTGTGAGAAAGATTCCACATGTCACGGATCTTGTTCCTAATTCATCTTTGCCTCATTTATCACATCATAAAGTAAACCCAATAAAACATGAGATGTTGATGAAACAAGTGAATGAAATGAGGGAACATGACTCTATTCAGGATACCATAAGTCTATGTGCCCGCCCTACTCTCCTTACTCCCAAGAAAGATGACACTTGGGGGATGTGCATCAATGATAAAGCAACCAACAAGATTGTCACCGAGAAAAGCTTTCTCAAAACCATTGTTACCAATGAAGATGTACAACTCATAGGTTACTTCTTGAAAGCCTTGAGGACCATGTTAGGCACCAAACTTAAATATCTTAGTGCTTATCACTCACAAACCAATTGGCAAGTTGAAGTAGTGAATAGGACCACATGCCTTAGCTTATTTCAGGTTATCACAGGATATAGTCCTAGGAAGCCCGTAGATCTTATTCCACTACCACTTAAGTCTAGAGTGAGTGAGCCAACTGATGTTTTTGCAAAGCATATACACAATCTATACTCTTAAGTAAGAATGAAGGTTAATTTAAATTTTGAACATCATAAATATTGTGCTGATATACATTGCATATTGAAAGAATTTTTAATGGGTGATATGGTTATGGTTTGTATTCGTCTTGAGCAAATTCTTGTAGGAAAGGTGAGGAAGTTACATGCTAACAAGATGGATCATTTCAAAATTTTAATGAAAACTGGTTCTTATGCTTAGATGCTTAATATTCCTGATGATTTTAGCATAAGCAATGTTTTTAATGTTAAAAATATCACCCCATTTCTTGTAGCATCTTCTTTTGTGGAACCTTCAAATTCTAACCCTGTAGGTGACCCCACTCCATTTCCCACTCCTCTTGAACCTGAAAAACCGAAATTGCCTATGCCTCTACCCCTACCCATGCCCAAGAGCCTTGATGTAATCTTGGATGACAAGACAAAGTTTACACAAACAGGATCATACCGAAAGTACTTAGTCAAATGGAGAGGTGAGATCTCCTTCATCTTAACTCAGAATGTTACTCCTAGTACTTCACCTCTGATTCTTTGGAGAAGAATTCTTTAGGGCTCGGGAAAGATGATGGGGATCAGCATGCCCTATCTATGTCATTTTCAGATGTCGTGACATGTTGTCACGAGCTAAGCTTGTTCAGGGCATTATGCTTGCTTGTGACCGCTTATCTCGTGTTCTTGGGATGGGTTTCCATCATGTAAATACTAGTGTAGGGTTATTTTCTGTTAGTAGTGTCTTTGTGTGCCAAATAAGGCAGCATGACTCCTCGGTCACTTTGATGTTTCCTAGTGTCAGGATGATAATTATATAAAAACCTCTTTAGGGGAGGGTAAGTGTTCATCAATCATTGTAAAACTCACTAGCAATTGTCAACGTGCTTAGCCTACTTGCCTCCCTCGCTAAGTACACTATGTCAACGGAGGATTTGTTAATGAATTACGTTTGCTTCAATGTTTACTGCTTGCTTGCCACGACTTTCATGAATTGATTACTGTTTCCGCTGCTATTTGAATGAATGTTAATGAAAGTGCGTCGTGGATAAATGTTGGTAAACGATAGGCTGGCTAGTTAAAACAAGAGTGCTTTAGCTAGCGCCGCACGACCCTTCACAAGGGGGTGAAAATAGTCGGACCGTAACATTATTAGAGCCAAGTCGATGACACTTGGTGAGAGCCCAAGGTTGAGTTGCTACATGAATTCGATTGCCTTCGTCGTTGGATGTGGGAAGCTTTGGTAAGTGACCATGGCACCAAACAACGCTGAAAGAATCAGTGCATTGGAAGCACAGGTTGAAGAGACAACCAACAATATGGCCAATGAGATGGCCCAACTGAGGGGACTTGTTGATGAAGTGATGGGATCATAGCAGCATCAAGCAAGTTTGACAACTGAAATGTCAGAGGACTTTCACCACACTGTGGAAACTTTGGAGGCCCGGATGGCAGATCTGGATGCAAAGATGAATGTGATGGTTCTCATTATGGGGAACTCCAACACTCCGGGAGTTAGCAAGACTAAGGTGCCAGAACTTAGGACATATGGGGGTGCCTGAGATGCCAAGGAGTTAGAGAACTTCTTATTTGATGTGGAGCAGTACTTTTGCGTTGTGAGGATGGCCTCAGAACAGGCAAAGGTGGATACTGCGACCATGTACTTGATTGGTGATGCCAAACTGTGGTGGCGTACCAAGTATAGAGAAATTAAAAATGGAAGCTGTGTAATTGATAGATGGGCAAACTTGAAGAGAGAGCTCAAGGCCCAATTCTTTCCTGAGAATGTTGAGTATAATGCAAGGAGAAAACTGAGAGATCTCAAGCATACGGGGTCGATCTGCGAATATGTGAAACAATTTTCTGCTTTAATGTTAGATATTCGGGATATGTCGGAGAAGGACAAGTTGTTCTATTTTCTTGAGGGGATGAAACCGTAGGCAAGAACTGAACTTCATAGGCAAAGGGTTCAAGACTTGTCAACTGCACAAGCGGCTGCAGAACGCTTGACTGACTATGCTGATGATGATACCGCTTCGTCCAAACGGTTTGGCGGAGAGAGAAACTGTGGAAAGTCTTTCAAGAATGGCAAACCCAAGAGTGGGGGAGCTGACTCTAAATCATCAACCTTAAAGGAAGTTTCGTCGTTTCAAGGGTTCAACACAGCCAATGGAAAAGGGAAGAGTAAAATTTTGTGCCACTTGTGTAGTGGGCCTCATAGAGTTTTTAAGTGCCCTCACAAAGCATCACTTAATGCTTTACAGACTTCCATTGCAGAGCAGGCAGTGGAAGACGATAAGGAAGAGGATGATGCCCCGAGGGTGGGTTCGGTGCGGTTGGTGAGCGCATGGGAAAAGCAGGAAAAAACACCAAAAGTTACACAAGCAAAAGGGTTAATGTTTGTGGACTTGAGGATAAATGGGAAGAGTACTTGCGGGGGTTACTCATAATTTTGTTTCGCAGTTGGAAGCATGGAGACTCAACTTATCCTTAGAGAAGGATACGGGACGCATGAAAGCAGTTAACTCTGTAGCCCAGCCTACTCTGGGAGTAGCCAAGCAAGTGATTGTAAAGCTGGGACAGTGGGAAGGTTATGCGAATTTTACAGCGGTGCCATTGGATGACTTTCCAGTCATTCTAGGAATGGAGTTCCTAAGGAGAACGAGGGCAGTGCTGATGCCTTTGGCTGGTTCCCTGTGTCTGATGGGAGATCACTCGTGCATGGTGCAAGTCGTTGCAACGAAAGGAGACGACGGGAAGTCCCTTTCAGCCATACAACTCAATGAGGGATTGGGTCAGGGTGAGCAAACACGTCTAGCCTCGGTGGTGGTAGACAAAGAAGTAGGCCAAGAGTTGGAGCCTACGACCATCCAAGCGGTGTTGGATGAGTATAAGGAGCTATTACTAGATAAGCTGCCTCACAATTTGCCTTCACGACGGACTGTGGAGGATGAGATCGAGTTGTTATCAGGAGTGAAACCACCTACTAAAGGGTCATATTGGATTGCGCCTCGAGAGATAGTAGAGTTGGGGAAGCAACTTGATGAATTGGAAGCGGGATGTGTTCGCCCTTCCAAAACACCATTGGGAGCATCAGTGTTGTTTCAAAGGAAACATGAAGAACATCTACGAAAGGTGTTTGACAGGTTGAGGGGAAACAGTCTGGATGTGAAGAAGGAGAATTTCTCTTTCGCTCGGCGAAGCAACAAATTCCTTGGTCAAGTGGTTGAACAAGGTCGTATCCAGAGGGATATGGAGAAGGTAAGGATGATTCAAGAACGGAAGATCCCCACGACAGTGAAGAAGTTGCGTTCCTTTTTTGGCCTTACTAAATAATGCGGGAAGTTCGTTGAGGGGTATTCGCGGAGAATGACTCCAATGATAGGACTACTGGGGAGGTATTATTGGCCGTACACGCGGGATGATGTGGTTGATTATACCAAAACTTGTCTCACTTGCCAACAAGACAAGGGGGAGCAGAAGAAGTATGGTACTTTCATGGCAGCACCAAAGTATTGTTCGGCTGAGGAGACAACACAATTGTTCCTTGTGACTGTTGTGAAACATTGGGGTGTTCCCCAAGTTATTATTTGTGACCAAGATTTAATGTTCACTAACAACTTCTTGACAGGGTTTTTCAGGATATTCAGGTCACATCTTGACATCTCTTCGAGTTATCACCGACAAATAGACCAACAAATGAAGAGATTCAGAGAGCTACTAGATGAGTACTTGTGCCATTGTGTCAACGACAACCAGAAGAATGACGTGTAACTACTTGATGTGGCTCCATTTTGTGGCAATGCCCAAAGGCGCTCAACAACCAACAAGAGCCATTTTGAGCTTGTTACAGGCCAACTACCACTGTTACCTCACACAGTGGGTGAGCCGTACAGACGAAAGAGTCCCAGGGCGTACATCTTCACCAGTGAAGGGAGACAGAATGCAAGGTTTGCCTAAGCCTACCTGGAGAAAGCTTCTAAGCAGATGAAGAAGTGGGCAGATAAGGGGAGAAGACCGCAGTTTCATGTCAGCTACCTCAAGCCATTCAACGCCAACACCAATGACCTGAGCAGAAGTCAGTCCAATAGAGCAGAGTTGAAGACAGTGCAACCTGACAGACATGACGTTGAAGAGATCCTTGCAAACAGAAAGTTCACATCTTCAAGGAAGAAGCGGCAGAAGTTCCTAGTGAAGTGGAAATGCCTTGATGACAAAGAAATCAACTGGATTTCTGCGGAAGATATTCAACCATTCGTGGACAAATTTGAAGTGTACCTACCGCCAAAAGTCTACGAGGACGTCGACCGCATAAGTGGGGGAGAGTGTCACGAGCTGAGCTTGTTCAGGGCATTACGCTTGCCTGTGACCGCTTATCTCGTGTGCTTTGGATGGGTTTCCATCATGTAAATACTAGTGTAGGGTTATTTTCTGCTAATAGTGTCTTTGTATGCCAAATAAGGCAGTATGACTCCTTGGTCACTTTGATGTTTCCTAGTGTCAGGATGATAATTACATAAAAATCTCTTTAGGGGAGGGTGAGTGTTCATCAATCATTGTAAAACTCACTAGCAATTGTCAACATGCTTAGCCTACTTGCCTCCCTCGCTAAGTACCCCATGTCAACGGAGGATTTGTTAATGAATAACGTTTGCTTCAATGTTTACTGCTTGCTTGCCACAACTTTCATGAATTGATTACTGTTTCCGCTGCTATCTGAATGAATGTTAATGAAAGTGCATCGTGGATGAATGTTGGTAAACGATAGGCTGGTTAGTTAAAACAAGAGTGCTTTAGCTAGCGCCGCATAGCCCTTCACAAGGGTGTGAAAATAGTCGGACCGCGACACATGTGGACGGCCTCCCAATGTCCACATTTCCTTTGCCGACATGATGACACGTGGACGACCTCCCGATGTCCACACTGGTTAATTGTTTGTAGATTTTGAATGGATTATTTGAATACTTGTTTTGAAGACTTTTCAGTATAAGAAAGACCCGAGTAGAGATGCCAAAGTAAGCCCGAGTTCAAGACTCATGTGGGTCCCACACAATCTTGTGGGCCCCACACGGCACCATTGGTCCCACACAAATTGGGCCTCCCTTTGACTTTTGTTTGTATTTAATTTGTAAACATGCAAGACAACTTGCTTGCATGTGTATGTTAGGAAATTGTGTGAATATGTCTAGTGAGTTGGAGTGTTAGTAAGTTGTGCTTAGTATTTATTGTGTCTAGAAAGTTGGAGCATTTATTTTGTTAGTAACTTGTAAGAGTAATTTGCGTGTCTAGTAAGTTGGTGTCTTTATTATTTGTGCCTCCCATGCTTGTATGGGAATTGTTAGTTGTTTAATGTCTTTGCCCCACTATGCTAGCTAACCTTATTAATGCTTTGTCCCCCTATGCTAGCTATATATATACCCATTCATTGTAAGAACTATGTAGAGAGAAAAGTATTTTTATTGAATTAAAAAAGTTTTTCCTTGTTGAAGCTTGTTAAACTTTGTCCAATCCTTGTGATTGTGTAGTGAGAGGCTACGTCGTTCTCCTCGGAGATCAGGTGGTGAGAGACCACTATTTTATCTAGCGACTCCATCCCTATCCCACTTTCACGACTTCCCACCATCACCCACACGGCCACCACCAATTTACACCCAAGGCCAACAATCCACGATTCCATTGCAGCATACATATTACATTTCAAAGTTTGCACAAAGGACTTCAGGAGAGTTCTATTTTGTGTAGAATATCGTCAAGTCAACCATCATTTTGATTGGTAAATTCAACATTCATTTGGATCATTACATACTTACAGCAGTTCCACTTCCCCTCCACTACATTGCTGCGTTTGTCTCGGTGTTTCAAAGCTTTTTCCAAGGAATTTTTTGGCGTGATCTAAGACTTGTGTTGAACAACGTCAAGTCATCTAAACAATTCTCTTGGTAATTTCAGTACTTGTGTTTGAATCCTTACTATATATTGTAAACCCTTGCTTATATTAAAGCCTTTGCTTGAAAGTCTGAAATTCCATACTTGAGTACCACATTTGAATCTATTGACTTAAATATTGATACTTGCTAGTTTAAAATCAATTGTGAGAATATTGCTTGCTAGACATAGAACTTTATTCTTGAAATATTGAAATAGCATCTTTTCCGCATTTAACTTGATTCCTTTGTGAAAGAACTCTGGGGACTTATCTCTGAACAGCATCATATACCTTTTCAAAATCCTTAAACATGTGAACTATAGCATGATTTATTGAGCCATCGAACCAGCACGAAATGCCTTCATCTTCAAGCCTTCTAGTCTTCGAGCCTTCACCAGCTAGAGAGCCTTAGCAAGTGCCCTTCGTCTTTGAGGTTCAAGCCTTCAAACCAGCACGACCTTTGTCTTTGAGTCTTTGAGTCTTCGAGCCTTCTGCCAGCAAGAGAGCCTTCGCCAGAGCCTTCGAATATGTGAGAGGCTTCGAGCCATTGAGTCGTCATCACCAGTCTTCGTGATTTGTCAGGCTGTTTCAAACTAGTAAGTCTTCTTCTTCTTCTTCTTCTTCTTCTTCTTCTTCTTCTTCTTCTTCTTCTTTAGTATTTTGCTGCTGCTGTTGCCTTCTTCTTCTTCTTCTTCTTCTTCAGTTCTTCTTCTGCTTCTTCTTCTTTTGCAGTTCTTATTCTGCTTCTTCCTTTGCAGTTGTTCTTCTTCTTCATCTTTAGGATTTTGCTGCTGCTGTTGCCGTCTTCTTCGGCTTCTTCTTCTTTTTCTTCTTCTTCTTCAGTACTTCTTCTGCTTCTTCTTTCTAATTTGAAGATTGAACTCTTGCATGCATAATTACTTATGTTGAACTATGTTTGTTTCACTTGGTACTTGGTTGTCATAATTTCTATGCATTTATGTTTTGGTATTGAATATTTGCCATTTTAAATTTTAATATTACTATTGATGTGTTTTCATATATCAATTACCCATCAAATAGGCATTGTGCATGATTTTAATAATGGTGAGGTGGGTGCCTTCCCTTTACGCCTTAGTGCGCCTTGTGCCTTTAACTACTATGTATTTCACGTAACATTATTTTAATTAGTTGAAAGCGGGAAATCAATGGATTTGCTGGCAATTTTTGTTGAAGCAAGCCGTAGGAGGTTGGGAGTTCATATGTGTGTGCACCCATTACATCATTGACTAATGCGTGCTTGGGCATACGTCTCCCTTCAAAACAGAACACTCTGGACATGTGATCCCTTCTATTGGCATCTCTCATAGTTTGGCACTCCAGACTTGCCAGGGGTGACTTTATATGTAGAATCTACTGCAGTTACTTTGGGAAAATGTTTTACATTTCAGAGAATTGTAATATCTAACTCATCTCCATTTTTTGTCTTTTCAATTATCCTGCCTTGGCAGTTCTGTAGATTTTCAACTATAACGCCAAACTGAAATACTATCTTATGAAAAGTTACCGAAGTTTGTTATTCTTGATTTGAAGTAATTGCCCATCTTCTTGGTATGAGCTATAATTCACAAGAACATTCTATCCACTTAGAAAGAGGGTGTAAAGTTGAGTGAAGGATTTCCCTTGTGTGAGATATCTCGTCGTTCGGTGAACCCTTATTGTTGTTGGAGTGAAGGATCCTCCTCCGTGGTGATGAGATGTCACCCATAAAATTCTATACATTTTAATGGCCAGTTTTGTTCGATATGTAAGGGCTGCAAGCCTGCAACTGTAAAACTGTAATCGTATGTTTTCTTGGAAATGAGAACTTATTTAGTTCTTGGGATTGTTTCTTCTCACGGATTTCTACTGGCTGCTCTATCATGTTTAGCACATCTCTAGGGACTAATCATCCATCTGAATAATACATCTTTTCCTCCTGGACTTGGTAACTTCCAACTGCCTAACTGATTGCTGGTGGTGTAATAAAGTACATTGCTGTAGCAATGGGGTAAAAATAATTTGAAATTTGACTTGCTATGTATGCACTTCCAAATCTTCAGGATGACCAAAAGGATAGCTTGATATTTATGATGAACTAGAGTAGGGATTCTTTATTTTTTTTCTGGCATGCTAATTGTCATGAAGTATCATTTAAGGAAAATCG
Source organism: Malania oleifera (assembly GCF_029873635.1). Classification (NCBI taxonomy): domain Eukaryota; kingdom Viridiplantae; phylum Streptophyta; class Magnoliopsida; order Santalales; family Ximeniaceae; genus Malania; species Malania oleifera. The sequence goes on along the minus strand of NC_080427.1, from coordinate 68,089,454 downwards.
AGGCTTTGTCCTTCTCACCCACCCTTTTCCTTTTGTTCTTCATCTTTCATGCTTTTCTTTTAAAGACAAATTTTCAAGTTAAGCAGTGGCTTTTGCCAACATGCTAATAAGAATAAAGTGACATGTAAGGAACAGAAGCTTTTTGCACCTTTCTGTTATTACCATGTTCTCGGTGATTTTTTTGTTTCTCATTTTTCACCATTGACTGGATCAGCTGCGTTCTATTTCACATATCATCTTTATTTATCTTTCAATGTTGTACCATTTTATTTTTGTAGTCTTCTGTGTTCCTTTAGTGTTAGAAGCTTATTTAATTATTATGACATGGTAGCAGGTGCTGGCTGTTTCACGTGTTATGGTTGCCTGGCAACCCATTGGCATTTCTATGGGCGTTTACGATATGTGCCACAGGTAATATGATGTAGAAAAATTACATTTGAAGCTGGTACTTTATTTTATTTTATTTTTCTTTATTCTAAAAAAAAAGGGCTCTTGGAAATTGGAATCATATTTCTGTACCAAATTGAACCTCAATACTATCATCAGTGAAGTTGAAATGACTTGGATCTTTTGTGATTGTGGTGTTTGCATGGTTTTAAATACCAGCGGATGTTGCGTAGCATAACAGCTGTTACCTAATGGAAAATTGGCCCTCTGATACCTCTCCAGACCATGGTTTTAAACAAACGCCGCGACCGTTACGTAACGGTTTTTTGGGTTTCCGATACTGTTACACACCACGAAATCGGTGGGAAGAAAAATCACAGCTGTAGCGGCCGTTACGGACCGCGACCACTACTTAAAGGCTGCTACGGCTGTTACGTAACCACTACGGAACTGTTACATCAAAAAATTATTTTTTCACTTTTTCTTCTCACTTTTTCCCTCTCTTTCATATATCATTCTCAATATACCAAGTGGCAAGAGGAGGAAAAGATAATAAAAATGATGACAATAATACAAAATTTACTATTTCTTTAAATACTCCCAATAGATGCATTAATTAACAATTTGAAAATACTAACTTGTTAGGAAAATATTTTATTTTGATAATACTAGTAATGTGATATTTATGTTCTATATTTCTCAACTTCAACCTTCTTCTTTTCTAGCTATTTTATATTTGTATTATTTGTATGTCTTATGTGTCTAATAGATTAATGAAGTATATAATGCATTTTGTTCTATTAATTAATTTAGCGCACACAAGAATTTATCATAGATAAGAACAATGAGAAGTATAAATACGCACACACATGTAATTTTTTTATCAATGGTGGTTTAAAACAAATGTAAACTTGTTGCCCTTACCAAATAACTTAATTACTCAAACTAGAGGATCCAAAATACACTAAAACTCTTTCTAAGAAGGGCTAAAAGCTTAAAAATGCAAGTACGCTAATATGCACAAGGTTGTGCGTTCTTCAAAAAAATTCACAGCCGTTACACCTGCTTCTTGTTATGTAACATCCGCTACCCCCGCTTCCTGTTACACTTGTTACCGTTATGTTACGCTACCCATAACTGCAATTTAAAACCATGCTCTAGATTTCTTTAATGTTTAGAGTAGAAATCATGGCCGTGATGGCCACTTGGTCACGGTGATGGGCGTAGTGGCCATTACAGCTGCAATTGTGTGCCGTAGGAGTTGCTATGCTGACAGCCCCCATGATTTTTTTAATCTAAAACAAGCTTTCGTTTTCTATTGCGAAGAAGATAGAGAGATTGCCCAATTCCAATGCACTAATCTGCAAGAAGATCGATAGGTCATGGGTCTAGTAAACTCACTTCATCATGCAGCTGAACAATGGCGATGGGTCATCTTGTGTAATGGTTAGATGCCAATTGCAGATGTGTGTGTGTGTGTGTGTGTGAGAGAGAGAGAGAGAGAGAAAGAGTCATGTGAGTCTTTGACTCTCCATATGGCTTATTCCTGTGATCAAGGCATGCATTTGTTGATCTATTGCATGCTTCCACCCAGGGTTAGCAAGTGTTCAACATGCGGGAAAGGAATAGGAATTAAGGAAATAGACAATGCAAAAGAACACAGAGGATTAAGATGGTGAAAAACTGAAACATAATGAGCAACAGGATAAGTAACTATGGACTGCTGAGTACATGTTTTGAGTACCTTTTTGGTGAGCAATGGGCAAACTCAAGTCACATTGGGATAGATCTCTGGAACCATAAGTCGTAACAACAATGGGCAAAAAAGGCAACTGCATGGTGGTAGTGATGTTTATGCTTTCTTTTTGTCATTCATAAACCTCATGTCAGTAGATGGATTTGGAAGAGGATTAGATTTGTTGAAAGGTATAAGGTTATGAACAGGAGGACCAACATAGGGAGAACCATATGAATCAAAATAGATTCATCCAAGGAGGACCTGACAATAGAGAAATACTCACCTAAAAAAGGTGACATCGACACTCATATTTTTTACGAGTGTGAGGATCATAACATCTATGTACTTTCTAAGTTCTTGACTACCCAACAAAGACACATTTAACCACTTGAGAAGAGAACTTGTCTTGACCAGTATGTGAGACATGAACAACACGTGCACTTAAAAACATGAGCCACAACAGAGAACATGGATGCTTCTAGGTACACAATGTAGAAGGAAATTTTTTTTCCCTAATTCACTAGAGGACATCTAGTTGAGGAGAAAACATGTAAAAAAAGCGTTGGTCCACAAGGTTTTAGGAACATGCATATGATGGAGTAGAGACCATGCTATGTCAAGTAAATATCTATTTTTTTCATTCAACTACGTCATTCTAATCTCTTTGGCAAAGAAAAAAGGACTGAAGCTCATTTTGAACAAATTGAAGTGCATTATTAGATTGAAAATTTTGAACACCAATGCCAAATTGTGTTTTTATTTCTTGGATTTGAGTAAATAGATAAAAAATTTAGACCTATTCTTTAACAAATAGATCCAGGTCATTTGCGACAAATCATCCGCAAAGTATTGATGACGAGTCAAATTCTTCACACGAACCCCAAATATTTGAATGAATAAGAGAAAAAAAAAACTGATTTATTGCAAGACTTGACTCTAGATGTAAAAAAATGCCCTAATATGCTTTCCCAACTGATATGCGGAATACTTAAAGTGAGTGTTGGAAAGTTTCAAATCTGTTTAGTCAACTTTCCCATTTTTCTATGAGAATCTTAGATGTAAATGTGTGAATATCCTAGAATATTTAGTTTCCTTAGAAGTTAGCATCTTTGGTTCTTTCTTTTTATTCTTCTGCTGTACATCTATTTATACAGACCTGTACCTATTTTACAATTAATGAGAATTATTTCCACTAGAAGCTATCTCAGTCCCTTAGATTGCCTAAAAAAACTGTTTCCTACATGTCGGATAACATCAGCTCTGCCACTAAAAGTGTTTGGATGCACTGTATTTGTTCATATACTTACCAATCTTCAATCCAAGCTTGATCCTAAGGCAGAAGAATGTGTTTTCCTTGGATATGCTCCTAATAAAAAAGGGAACCCTCTGACTAGGAAAATTCATATTAGTATGGATGTTGTTTTTATTGAAAACCAGCCCTTTTTTGGCCATAACTATCCTCAGGGGGAGAAAAAGTAAATTGAAGATGAGTTCTGGAAAACCTCTAAGCCTCTTCTAAATGTTTTCCTTGACATTGACATCCACTCTTGAAAGGGCCAGGGAACTGATACTTTAACTAGCGAAAATAATGGAAATCCTAGTCTACCTATATAAGGCATACCTTGATTCACAAACAGGGGGAGAAGTACTATCATATATTCCCTCATCTGAGCTTCGTGTTATACTATAAGAAGAAATCATCAGAATAATAGAGCTCTTTCATCAAATCCAGAGCAAGGCCAATCATCATCACCTACACAAGTTGGTCCTCCTTCGCATACTCCAAGTACTTTTTCTTCTCCAGATCCTTGTTTTGATCATCTCCAAATCCTTGTTTTGATCATTCTTCTGATCTTGACTTGCCCATTGCCCTTAGGAAAGGAGTTAGAACCTGTACCACATTTCCTATTTCCAACCATTTATCCTATCATAGAGTCTCCGATTCTAATAAGGCCTTTACTTCACAAATGTTTCTAATCTGTTTATTCCAAGAACCATTCAAGAAGCACTAGATCGCCCGGAATGGAGATTGGCTGTTCAAGAAGATATGGATGCACTAATTGCTAACGACACTTGGGAAATTGGTGACCTACCGGAGGGGAAAAAGACTGTTGGCTGTAAATGGGTATTTACAGTAAAATTCAAGGCTGATGGGAGTATAGAAAGGTACAAAACAAGACTTGTGGCGAAGGGGTTCACTCAAACATATAGAATTGACTACCAGGAAACATTTGGTCCTGTAGCCGAGATGAACTCAATCCATGTTGCTCTCTCTAGTAGCTCACTCTGACTAGACCTTATATCAACTAGATGTGAAGAATGCTTTCTTAAATGGAGACTTAGAGGAGGAAGTCTTTATGGATCTACGGCCAGGATTTGAAGGGAAAGGTGGCAAAGGCAAGGGGTGCAGATTAAGGAAATCATTTTATGGACTCAAACAATCTCCTAGAGATTTCGCTTTGGGAAGGTAGTAAAGAGTTACGGCTACAGCCAAGGTCAAGCCGATCATACTATGTTCTATAGACACAAGAGTGAAGGTAAAATGACCATCCTTATTGTCTATGTAGATGATATAATTCTGAAAGATGATGATAGCAATGAGCTAGAGAGGTTAAAGAAGATCCTTGCTCAGGAATTTGAGATCAAAGACTTAGGCAACTTGAAGTATTTTCTTGGTATGAAATTTGCCAGGTCAAAGAAAGGACATTTTGTTTCCCAACGCAAGTATGTGCTTGATTTACTTAGAGAAATATGTTTGCTAGGGTACAAAGCAGCAGAAACATCTATAGAGCTGAACATAAAACTCCAACCAGCTAAGACTGAAGAAGTGATCAACATAGAGCAATACCAAAGATTGGTAGGGAAACTCCTTTATCTCTCTCATTCACGTCTTGACATAGCCTTTGCAATAAGCGTGGTAAGTCAATTTATGCACTCACCAGGACCCGAGCATTTTGATGCTGTGTACAGGATTCTAAGGTGTACTTAAAAGGGACTCCAGGTAAAGGTTTATTATTTGGAGGACATAGGAATTTACAGGTTGAAGTATACACTGCAAATTAGGCTAGAAGTATCACTGATGGAAGATCAACTTCTGGCTATTGCACCTTTGTTGGAGGAAACCTAGTAACATGGTGCAGCAAGAAACAAAATGTGGTGGCAAGGAGTAGGGCAGAGGCAGAATTTAGGGCTGTTGCTCATGGAATTTGTGCAGCACTATGAATCAAAAGGCTGCTGGAAGAATTAAAGGTTACTAATTCACTACCAATGAAATTGTATTGTGACAATAAAGCTGCTATAGCTATCGCTCACAATCCAGTTCTTCATGATAGAACTAAACATGATGAGGTAGACAAGCATTTTATCAAGGAGAAAATTGATGAGGGCGTAATCTGTCTACCATATATCTCGACCACCGAGCAAGTAGCAAACATACTGACAAAGGGACTGCCGAAGAAACAGTTTGAAAACTTCATTAGCAAGCTGGCTGTGGAAGATATCTTCAAGCTAGCTTGAGGGGGAGTGTTGGAAAGTTTCAAATCTGTTTAGTTAACTTTCCTATTTTTCTAAGAGAATCTTAGATGTAAATGTGTGAATATCCTAGAGTATTTAGTTTCCTTAGAAGTTAGCATCTTTGGTTCTTTCCTTCTTGGTTCTTTCCTTCCATTCTTCTGCTGTATATCATTTATATAGACCTGTACCTATGTTACGATTAATGAGAATTATTTCCGCAAGAAGCTATCTCATTCTAGAGTGAGAGATGGACTTGAGCATAGGAAAAACTTGTAGTTTTTGAAGGGATGGATGACCCAAACAGGTGTGCCATTTATAAGGAGAAACACCATGAGTAAAAATGGAAGAAGCCTTATGACAAGAACTGGTTCCATTATGACCTTTGTTGGAATAGTATAGGCCATCCTTCCCAAGCCCTCAACCAATCCTCTTTTTTCTTTCTCGAGATCCTGAATAACACAATGAGAAGGAAAGATTGTCATAGAAACAATTACAAGACTTTAATTGACTAACTGACTGATCATATTCAAAGGAAAATTTAGGCATATATAACATAGAAAAGAGGTGTAGAAGGAATTGAATGAATATTGGCAGAACTAGAAACCGGTGTAACCAAACCAATAGGAAGAGAAATCTTAGCGTGTAAAATAGTGGGGTTCAGGAACTTAAACAAATTATGACTACTTGTGATATGGGAGGAGGTGCCAAAATCTATAACCCAAAGTGAGGAGGATGAAGAGGCAAGAAGCCCGGTTGCACCTAAATTTGCTGCAATAGAACTAGATAGAAAAGATTGAGTTTGGAGTTGTTGAACCATACAAGCAAGATTGTAAAAATCCTCCAGTGACACAATAGATGACGTACTCAACTCCCTAGTGGAGTGGCAGGTGTATTTGAAGTGTCAATAGTTGAATCACCCTTCACAAGAAGTTTATTGGCCCAAATTGGCTTCCCAGGGAGATCCCAACAGCAATCAACAGTATGATTGTCCTTGCCAGTTGCCACAATGTGTGCAAATACGATAATTGCCACAACGAACCCCTTGTCCTAATACACAACCGCTGCTAGGACCACAATCCAAACCTCTCGTTGACTTACAGAACTTCCCCTACTATGGTTAGAGGCTGTAACCATGGCTCTATTATCATGGGAAGGAGCTTGAGAAGAAGTAAGGCAGCACACACTAGCACTAAACAGCATTTTCAGGACTTCAAGAATTCTGAACTTATAACACTTAAGACCTTCCAAAATACAGAACTTCAAGAGGCAGCTATGACTACAGAACTTCAAGAGGTAGCTATGACTACAGAACGGAGCTTACAATATCCTTGGAGGAATTACTTAACCACAAAGAACAGGGCAGGCCACAGCAAAGTACTGCCGACATTCAATAAACAACCTGGCAGCAGCTATAGGCATCATGGCTAGCAGCAACTGGAAATGAATGCAGGAAAGGACAGGAAGACCGATCAAAACCAACCAGAAATTGGTACAAGATTACCAGCAAACAATGACGAAGACACTGTAAACCACAAACAGAATACAACTGATCCCCTAGACTGTGGAACAAAGGAACAGAGACAGCAGAATTCTAGGCACTGAGTATAACTGACTTCACATCAGCAAATAACCACAAAAACACACAGCCCTACCAAAGATGCTGGTGCAACCTAACTAAGAGGAAGGGTGTCCCTAAAAGACTCAAACGAATCATAAAATCAGATTTGAGAACAGATTAGGGGAGGATAAGAAAAAAAATGAAAAAAAGAGTATCAAAAACAATTTAGATAAATCAGATTTAAAGGAGGTCAATGCTCTAATACCATGTTGTAAAGTTGGAGGAGAGAAGAAGAGGAAAAACTAGCAGTAGTTTCCTGGAGTCTACGTACAACCCCAGGTCTGCCTTCTTATGTATTATTAATAATAAATTCTTAAGGACAAAAATACCCCCATTTACACAACCTAATACTAAAATAACATATTCTCTTCCAACAATAATATATGTATGTATAAAGGGCATCCCTCGGCCACAAGGCTCCTAGCCTTGGAGGGTAGGAGAAGGGATGTATATGTATGTATAATTTCTTACAAACAGCATGCTGAAATTAATATAAAATTTATTTTCCCAACAAAATAGTATTTGTAGATAGAATAAAGTGATTCAAATTACATTAAAATAATATTTATAAGTTCAATATATCATATATGCACAGTTGTCTGTGCTCGAAAGAAATTTACAGCCGCTGCAGCCGCTTCCTGCCGTGTGACATCCACTTCAGCTGCTGTGTAACATCCACTTCCCCTTACAACTATGACTGTTTTGCAATGTTACCCCGATTACTATTTAAAACCATGAGTGTTCCCCTCACCCCCTCCACCCCAGCTATCCTATAGATCTATTCACTTCTTCACAGACAACAAATCCTGCACAGACCTCTGTACTCTTTATGCCATTGGAGGTCCAAAGTAAAATTGTTTAATTGCTACAAATAGTTTTGAATTTTGATCTCAAGCTTCATAGTCTGCTTAAAGTCAAATCAATGAATCCCTGATCTTGATTGCAACTGAGTGCAATTCATCAACACAGGCATTTAGCGCTTTCAACTATTCTATGTTGTCTAGGAAGTGAGAATTTTGAAGTTTTGGAGTTCTATGCTTCAAACATAGTTGCTAACCCCAACAAACTGCAAATTGTTATGCACATCTGAAAACATGGTAAATTCTTGTTCTAAAGAATGCTAAATCTAGCCATTCAAAAGTTTTAATTCAATATTTTTCATATAAATATATATTTATTAGTGAAAGTGGTGTGTTATTACATCATAATTTTATCCTCAAATCATTTTCAATCTACTTCACCAAATAAGATATCTGTTTTAGATTTATGCACACCTCAACTTTTTCTCTTAAATATATTAGTGTTACACACATTATTTACTAATATACCAATGGATGTGTACCTCTAACTTACTATCTTTTAAACTATGTGTTATACCACAATCCTGTTCCTGTTCCTCAAATAGGAATATTCCTCATACCAGGTAACATTGGTTCAAATTATTTTTGTTCTGTCGCTTATTATCTTCTATACTGTGTGGTACACATCATGTGCATGTGAGATTGCACCTTTTGTTTTGATAATGGAAATCTCTGTCTTCCTTTCTCTTTTTGTGCATGTGTTTTTGTGTCTCTCCTATTTTTCCCTTTTTCTTTAAGAGGGTAAGTCAGGGTTGCCTCTGTAAGAGCTGCAATACTGCACAGGAATTAATACAAAATGTTTATTTTTTATGCTATATCTTTCAACCTATTTTTTATGCTATAACTTTCAACCCAACAGCATGCTATTAGGCACCTGCAAAAAATGGTTTTTGTGTAGTTTTTACAGAGCAATGCAGGCTAAATTCTTTTCTAGCACATTATTTTGGTATACTAATTTAATTTTCTGTATAATTGATAGGTATCTAAATGAGAGAAAACAGTTTGGAGCACCATTGGCAGCTTTCCAAATAAACCAACAGAAACTTGTCCGCATGCTGGGTGATGTTCAGGGCATGATTCTTGTGGGTTGGCGTCTTTGCAAGTTGTATGAGAAAGGTAAAATGACTCCTGGGCATGCAAGCTTGGGAAAGGTAAGGTTAAAATTTTAGATTAGTTTTTTTTTTTCCCTTTTTTCTAGTCTTTTTTTTTTTTTTTTTTATCAAATTATTTTTGCTGTTGACATATTTGTTCAATTTCCAGTCCTGGATTTCCTTGAGAGCGAGGGAGACTGTTGCTCTTGGGCGGGAGTTACTTGGTGGCAACGGAATCTTGTCCGACTTTCTTGTTGCAAAGGTTTTGTTCGGATATTTCTCTATTTCTGTACCATTATGGTGATTGGATTTGGACTCTGTTGGGTGGTTCATACTGCATTTTTCATGGGGTAGAATCCAAATCCAAGTGGCATCATATGAAGATGAGTTGATTTTCAGCTCAAAGTCATGTCTTGAAATTCAACCTACTAACTCCAAGAAGAATTTCCTACATTATACCCAAAAGAAAGAAAAAAGATAAAACTAGAATGTTAATGCATTTGTTCCTATGGCATTGAACTTCTTGCTTGCTGCCTTTGCTGGCTTCATTCAAATCATACGTTTTATGGTATGGCTATAAAATTTGTTTGTTTATACATAGTGCTTAAAAAATTTCAATCTATTATTTAGGATTAACATACTAGGACAGCAAATATTTACTGCTGGCAAATTAACAGCTTTACTTGGCTATCATTGATGTATCTTGAAATTTACATTTGGGGCTGTTAGAGGTTCTTTATGTCTTTTTTGTATTTTTATTAGTACATGTGTTAATATGTTAATTAGTGAGAGTTAGTAAGGGTATTATTGTCATTAGAATGTATTTAATTTGGATTATATGTAGCGGGAGAGACCTATCTTCAAGTTAGGTCATTCATTTTAATCAAATCTTAACATGGTATCAAAGCGTGATCCAACCTAAACGCTATCCCCTCAACATCGCTGGAAAAACCATTCCGCAGCTATCCTTCCCAAATCCACCTCCACCCCACATTATTTCACAAAACCAACCATACACCTAGAAATAGAAACCCCCCGAAACCTAACCCCACAAAACCCCATCGCCAGAGGAGCCCTCACGGGCCCCTACGTGCTGACCAATTTCCGGCAGTACCGACCCTGCATGTCAGCGCATGAGTGAATTTCTGACCTTTTTTTTTTGTTTTCCCCTCTGCCATGTTCTTATTCCTTCTCTAGACAATATTATTAAGCTGTTGGGCCTGTTTCTTGCTAAAAAGTCCAACCTTTTTTGACCATGCACCCGCAGTATTCAAGTAATCTTTGTTCAATGTCTGCGTAGGCTTCTTTGTGAGTTTTTTGGAGCAGTGGCAGCATTTGTATGTTCAGTTGTGAGGCTGTGGCAGTGCTATATCCATAGGTGAGTTGTTCACCTTGTCCATGGTTGCGTCAATGCTTCACGTAGCTTGTGATTGCTCCTGTTGGTTTTGATTGTTCTTCTTGTTTGACATTGGTGTGGTTGCTGATTTGTGAGTGTTGATATGGAGTCTATGAATCCCAAAAATTTGTTTCCTACATCGCTACCATAAATAATGACTCAAAAGTTGGATGGAAAGTACTATGTTCAATGGTCTAAAACTGTTCGAGTTTATTTAGTATGATTAGGAAAATTTGACCACTTGCTCCAATCTGATCCTTCTGATGGGAAGAGAAAAGACGTGGGTTTAAGAAGATGCCTTGATTGTTTCCCTCTTGTGGAATTTGATGGAGCCACAAATTGCACGGATGTGTATGCATCTAGATACGTGCAAAGAGATTTGGGATCATGTCAAACTTCTATACTCTAGTAACATTACATGTATGTATGATTTATCCCATGAGTACTTTTAGTTACAACAAGGAGATACGAGTATTGCGGATTATTTTGAAGAGATGAAGCGTATTCATGAGGAGCTTAACATTGTGCAACCTATAACTGCTGATAACTGCCGATGTTCATGAGATACAGAAGTAAAGGAAGCACATAACAGTTCTTTGTGTTCTAGTAGGCTTGAGACTCGAGTATGAAGCAGTCCAGTCCCAAATACGTGCCAAACTGCCATAATTTGTTGATGTTTATTCTTGTGTCATTCGTGCTTCCTTTAGCACGCAATCTCTTGCTCTTGCATCAAGCTAGTTCTCTACCAAATGACCGCAAAAAAGTTATCGAGGTGGTTCGAGTGGTTGTAGTCTTAGAGATGGACGATGTAGAAGTACTCTTCGCCAGTGCACTTATTGTGGATGGAGTAATTATACTATTGAGTAGTGTTGAGATCTTTACGATAGACCTTCATGTGTTGTCAATGCAACCACCATCGAATCCTCACCATTGGGGGCCGAGTGGGGGGCAACATACTGTGTCCATGTTAGAGGAAGAGTATTCCAAGTTCCAATAATATCAAGTGTTGCAATAAGCTTCTCTTCCCATTGCATCTCTTGCGCAAACAAGTAATCCCACAGTATGCCTGCCATCTAGTACTTCTCGTTTTAGTCCTTGGGTTAGATTCCGCTACCACTAATCATATCATAGGTATACCTAGCTTCTTCTCCATTCTTCAATGTCTTGTAAATTTACCTTGTGTTACTCTTGCTGATAGATCCACCATTGCATTCAAAGGAATTGGGATTGTTAATCCCACTTCAATTTCTCTTCCTTCAGTTGTATATATTTCCAAAATTCCTTTCAATCTTATGTTCGCTAGCAAAATTACTAAATCCATGAATTGTTTAGTGACATTCTTCGTTGATTCTATGGTTATTTAGGATTCGAAGACGAGGAAGATGATTGGTGGAGGGTGTGAAGCTGGTGGACTATCACTTGCCTCTATCTCCTATTTCCTACTAGCTGCACTGCTGCTGCCACACCTTTTCAAATTCACTATTGCATTGGTCGTCCTTCATTAGAAAAGTTAAAATGCCTTGTTCCTAGTATGATTTATGTGTCTAGTCTCAATTGTGAGTCTTATTAGTTAGGAAAGTCACCATCGTGTTACTTTCTCTTTCCGAGTCAATAAACAGGTTGCGAGCCCTTTTATGCTAGTTCATTCTTATGTTTGTGGTCCTAGTAGGGTTGTGTCCAAGTTGGTTTCCCTATACTTTGTAACTTTTGTGCATGATTATTCAAGAATGACTTGGTTATATTTAATAAAAATCGTTTTGAGTTATTTCATGTATTTTGTGCCTTTTGTTCTAAAATAAAGACTCAATTTGGTTTGCCAGTTTGAATACTTCGAACTTCAAAGTGATAATGCTAAAGAGTATTTCAGTCCACAATTCACCACTTATATGACTCAGTTTGGTATTGTTAATCAATCATCCTGCGTCCACACTCCTCAACAAAATAGGGTTGCAGAGAAGAAAAATAGATATCTTCTTGAAATCACTCGCACCTTACTTTATCAAATGCATGTACCAAAAGTGTTTTCAAGTGATGCTATACTTACTGCTTGTTATTTGATCAACAAAATGCAAGCCTCTATTCGTAGTAGTAAAATTCCTTACTCTATTATCTTTTCTAATTCACCTTTATTTTCTCTCCCTTCTCTCATGTTTGGGTGTGGGTCCTTTGTTCATCAACTAACTCTTGGAAAGGATAAGTTGAATCCTCGTGCTATAAAATTTGTCATTTTGGGCTACTCATATACTCAAAAGGGATATCGTTGTTATATTCTTATGTTGTGTTTTTTTTTTTCCTGATATTATTGTTTTTGAGTCTATACCTTACCACACCTAGTCACTGAGTGCTTCTGAGGTCAATGTGTCTCTACCTAATCTTCTAAATTATACTTTGCTATCCTTGCCCAACCAACCATCTGAGTCTCCACGTAGTTTGAGCCCTTCTCATTGTCTTGATCATACTAATTTGCAGGTGTATTCACAACATCGGCTCCAAGGAAGAGAGTCCCCTCTTGCTTCTACTACCATGCCTTTGGTTTCCTCGTCTGATGATCATACTATTTGGTAAGCTTGCCAAGGCTTGGGTCCTTAACTACAAAAAATAATATTTATAAAACCTAACTATCCCAAGTTCAGTAGAAAGTGGATAAGTAGAGTATTGATCCACGGAGACTTGAAGCGCAAATATTAAACTACTTCCAATTTAATTTACTAAAGTCTTGTGAAAAAGAAGTGAAAGATGGTATTTTGCAATGGTGATTGTCTAACAACTACTGGAAAGCATGTAAATGAAAGCAAGTAAATCTAAACTACCGGAAAGCAAGTAAATTTCTAAATTACCCTACTCTTACAAAGCGAAATTGTGATCTGAATTAGACGCTGGATGCCATGCCTCTAACTACACTTATCCAGACTTCCATAGAAGTACTAACCCGAGCGGGCCAAAGCGGGAGAGGGGTGATCGAGGGCACAGGGTAGTAAGGGTGCACCAACCGTCCGGAGTACGGTCGGGAACTGGAGTATACCCTGTATCAACAATAATGAACACCTCCGCGGTTCTGTAGCCGACTATTTTCCTTTGACTGATACGTAGCAGTGCTTATCCTTATTTGTAATCTTTCATCAAACACATAGCAAGTAAATGGAAAGCAGTAAATTGAAAGCATGAGTAAAAAGATCATCCCTTTATCATTCCAAACGTTTGTCACTAACGCCAAAAGTACAAGAGGAGATCCTAATACACACGGCTGTTGCATGAACGTCGTCAGTTGTCACAAGCCGTCGAACACTCCATACACAAACCGAAACTACTCTACTCCTACTCTAACTTGGCTTTCAATGACTTCTTAGGTCTGTCACTCACCTAAGAGAGGCCAAAGAGGAACCCAGAGCTTGTGTTCGTAGCAATTACTTATAGGCTCTAGGGTTTACAAGGTTTGTTTTACAATAATTCGCATCTTGAGATATCATAAAGGTGCACGAGGGAGAGGACACTTATATCCATGGATATGCAGATGTAGATTGGGCTAGGTCGCCTTTCGACTAGAGATCCACAACTGGGTATTGTATCTTGGTTGGTGATAATTTGGTTTCTTGGAAGAGTAAGAAACAAATTGTGGTGGCTAGGTCAAGTGCTGATAAGAATATATAGCTATGGCTCACACTGCTTGTGAACTTGTCTGGTTAAAGAACGTGTTGGAAGAATTGGGTATTTCTCATTCTCAGCCTATGAAGTTGATGTGTGGCAATCAAGCTGCTCTTCATATTACCTTCAACCCGGTCTTTCATGAGCGAACGAAGAACACTGAAGTTGATTGCCACTTTGTTTCGGAGAAACTTGTGCAGAATTTCATTACTACCGCTTATGTGAAGTCGGATATGCGGCTTGCTTTTTTGTTAACCAAAGCATTGTGGGGTGCTCATGTTAAATTTTTTTGTAACAAGTTAAGAGCATATGACATTTATGCTCCAGCTTTACTTTTATTATTATTATTATTATTATTATTATTATTATTATTATTATTAAGTGTGTTAATATGTTAATTAATGACAATTAGTAACGGTATTATTGTCATTAGAATGTATTTAATTTGTATTATAAATAGAGAGAGAGATCTATCTTCAAGTTGGATCATTCATTTGAATTATTTTAATCAAATCTTAACAGGGGCATATGACATTACATAATTAGAGAAAATGGGGGAAAAAGGCATAGGAAAATATTTTGTTGACATTGTGCTTTGAGTGTTATTGAGTTCAGGCTCGCAAACAAAACTCGTAGAGAGCTGGTGTTGCAAAGATTAGCGAGTTTCAGACTTCAGACTGTTCACCAGCAGTTTGTTTTTACGAGCCCCCTGATTTGTGCAGGAATTCCTTGGAGGGTCTCACATTTGTCTAATGCATGTGATATTCTTTAGTGAGCGATGCAAAAACTTCTATTAGAAGAATGATGGAAATGTAATGGTGTCGGAAAAAATTCTGGTGGATGAATGATGTATGATGAAGCTGTTTTGATGTGAGATGAGATCCATACCTTGTCACATGTTAAGAGCTTGGGAGTTTTAAGCTTTGTCATTAGAGCCAATCTAACAGCATCCCATCATTAGGCTGTGTTGCCCGAAACTTGTAGAGAAGAGTGATGGATATAATAGCGTGAGTGTGTAAGGACAAAATCTGTGCCTTGTTCTGTTAATTCCCTAGCATTGGATATTACTGTCTGTCAATTTTCAACTGAAGGATATGGATTCCATGATTTTTAATGTAATAAAGATGAAGAGATGGGGAGGCATTACCCCTCCCATGTGCAGGGATCCTTAGTATGAACTATGAACAGGTTACTAATGTACTGTTTTTGTTGGCTTTCAGGCATTCTGCGATTTGGAGCCTATCTATACGTATGAAGGCACCTACGACATCAACAGCTTGGTCACTGGCAGGGAAGTAACTGGCGTTGCCAGCATCAAACCTGCTGCATTGAACCAAAGGAGCCGCCTTTAACTGCATAAATTCTGTTTGTGGACTTATACCTGGGAATTTGTTGGCGGGACAAATCCCTTGGTAGATGGGTTAGTTGATACACAGATTGTTGAACAAAAATATAATGAAGCATAATAATTTGCTACTGTTGTATGCCTTGCAATAAAGATAAAAGAAAGGAATTTCAATGCAACTGATTATTCTCTTTGTTTCTGAAATAGTCGGTGAAATTCTATGCATAGAGGAGCAGCAAATCACTCGAAGCTTGAAGCTTGAGCAGGGTCGCTCAAAAGTCACGCCAGGGATGAATAGAAAACCGGGTATTGCTTTTCATGTTAATTGACTAATAAAATGAGTATAAAGATCATCCTAAGTCAGGGACGAGGATAATTATGTTTTAGCGATTGTAGAACTCACAACAGTAATGATTAGTGGAGCATTGGATGGCATTTCTACCCTTTAGTTGCATGGAGGGATTAATTGGGGGATATCACCCCTGCTAATCGGTTTGTAGAATGCATATAAAAATTATTAGGTTGTGCTGTGTAAATATATTATATAAAAAATTAGAGATCCATTATTTAAATTCATTTAAGAAAAAGGCTCGACACTTTTGGGTTTACTTATAACTTAAACCTTCTATTTGGAAGTGAGCTTTGGGAGTGGAATTCTACAAAACCTAGGAGTTCGAATAAATTCATGTTGGAATTCGGAAGTAGGACATAAAATTATGTCAGCATATATACATAGCAAAAGGAATATACTGCCCAAGTCTTTTGAGGCTTAAAAGATGTCCGCAAATTCCATATGTGAGAGGTTAGAATTTAGATGTATAGATTTAAATAAAATATAAAATATAATTATATTTAATTTTATCTCAAGAAAAAATTATTCACATTTTACATTTATTTTTAAAAATTTTATTTTTTGACTTTCACTCGTAAGTAAAATTAAGAAGGTAAATTAGTTATTTCATAGTAATTATCAAAGGGTAAAAATTATTTATTAATAAATAAATAAATAAAAAGAAGGGCATTGCGGTGCGGAGCCTTTGGCAGCCAGAGCATGCCCCAAAAAAGAAAGATACGAAAAAAAAAAACACACACACACACTAAAGAGGTTCTCCTCTCCTTCTCTACCTGGCTTGCGAACACACACTATCACTCTGCTACCGGTTCCTTCCTCTCTCGCCGTCTTTCTCCAAACCCCAAGCCCTAATTTTGGTCTGAAGCTGAGTCGCCGCCGCCAAGAACCTCACGTTCTGTGCCGCCGTCAGTATCTCTACCACCCTCGCCGTCGTCCTCATCCTCAGCGCGTCGGCCCTCCCCACCACCCGCTCCATTGCCACCCTCACGCTCCCCACCATCTCCTCCGCCTGCCCCATCCTTCCTCCTCGCTCCGCCTGCCTCGCCGCCTTCAACAACGGCGGCGCCGCCACGCTCTCTTGAACCCTCGCCAGCTCCTCCGCCAGAGCTCTCTCCGCCGCCCTCGTCTCCTCCCTCAACACCCCTATCTTGCGGTTCTGCTCTTCCGAAAGATCCCCCACCGAATCAGCCACGAGTCGAAACGCCAGACCCGGCTTGAATCCAGCGATCCAGAAGAAGCTCTGCTCGAAGGAGCTAAAACAGGTGCGGGAGAAATGGACAAACACGTCGCGGTGACAGTCAATCGATTTCTCCGCGTAATACTGTTGGTAGTGAGCCAGGACTCGCGAAACCAAATCGTTGAGGTCATGTTCGCTAGATTCGTGAAGGTTGAGCTGCACGTGGAGGAGTTCGTCGAGGTAGTGTGCTTGGCGAACCAACCAGGCTTCGAAAAATGCCTCGAAAGAGCTGGCATGGTTGCCGCTACTCACTGATCCTGCAGACATTGTAGTACAGTATAAGAACTCAGGGAATGAGCACACGGAGACGATCATGGCGATGATGGAGTTCTTATACGATTCTGGGGCGGTGAAGTTTTTGATAATTTCTTAATGTTGAAGGGAAGATGATTTCACCCTGATGGATGAAAGATTATAATGATCAATTTCTTAAAGCCAAAGAGAGAGAAGTCACCACTGGTCACCGCCTCCGACTGTCAGTTGTCGACTACAGGTATACGCGTGTCATTCGTTGGTCGAAGCTTGCTTACCGCCGTTGCAGATGTAGCCAGAAATCTCTTTAGCCGACCTTCAGCTGATAAGCACATACCCATATCTTTCTTGGTCAGAGCGGGCGGTTGGATGGTTCCCACTTCATTGGAGATAGAAACAATCTCTCTTTTGCTACTCTCTCTCTCTCTCTCTCTCTCTCTCTCTCTCTCTCTATACTATTCTGAAGGGAGACAAGCTAGGGCACTGCAGTAGACCTGTCGTCTGCTTGCGATTTAGCTCAGGGACGCAGCCAAATAGTGAACTTTTGACTGAAAAAACAAAGGGCAAAAGCAAGTTCATGGCGTTGTCCACAACTCTGACGAGAAAATTGTATTTTTGAGTTTGGACTGATTTCATATGGTTGGATACATTCCCATAAGCTGTCTGACTATACCTAGAGAAGAGGCAGCCTGTCTACACACATTTGTGACACTTGTTTTGTTGATGTAGTCAAGATAGATCCAAATTGAAAAAAAAAAAGATAAAAAAGGAAGGTTACCTTAAGCACAACCTTCACAACCACATCAACATGGAAAAAGGAGCACCTGGGTCTAGACCTGACAAAGCGGATCGGGTCGGTTTATTCGTGACGGATAAGGCGGATTATCGGATGAAAAAATCATAATCCATATTCAACTCGTTTAAGTGGCGAATTAGGCGATTTCGGGTCGGATAATTCATGGCGGATGGGCGGATAATCCGCCATTCTCAAATATAATTTTATTAATAATTTATTTTTGTCATAATAATTTAAATTGTATATGATAACTTGCAATTAGTTTGTGTATTAACTTTTTTAGTAACTATATCAATCATTCAATCATTTATACTAATTAACAACTCCTAATTCATGCAAGTAAAACTATAAGCAATAAAACATAATAAATTAATTTCAATCCAACTCAAAATAAAAACTCAAATTGTGTGACTCGTGTGAGTCTAAAATGTAAACATTATAATTGTTGTTACAGCATGTGAGTTTTTTTAAATACAACTATTGTCAAATCGTGTGAATCTCTCAAAATAAAACAATCAACAAATTAAAAAAAAAATCTCAATCCATCCTTCAAATAACTTCAAAATCATTTGAATGCCTTAAATTAATTGAAATGCTTTCATTTGTGACATCAAAGCTTTCATCTTCTTCTCCTCGTGTGCCTATCATGAAAGAATTCAAAATATAATTTAAGTTATGAATCGAATAACATAAATTGAACTTATTGATTAGCATCTCAAAAGTTACAAGTTATCAAATTGGGAAAAAAATTTACAAATAATTTATTCAATACTACAAGTTAAAATAACAAACAAACAATAATTTATTGACTACATAATTTTCGAAGATAAATAGAAGCACTGGCTGCACAACTTGTGCTAGTGTAGTAATATTCAAATAAAGTCAAAAAGAGCAAGATGATACACTAGATGAGGTATGACCTGCTCTTTCAGCTTGAGCAATATCTTCAGCAAGTTCTTCCTTATCTACAAAATCTTCAACTATATTCAAAATTCAAAATATAAATAAATAAATAAATATTGCATAATACATAGTAATTATAATATAATTAAATAAGCATACCTCCTTGACTATATAGCTAATCACGAGTTAAAATGATAGTTTCAGCATTATCAGGCGTAAGAGAATTACGTGACATATTTATCACTTTTCCTCCAATACTAAATGCTGATTTCGATGCAACAGTTGATATTGGAATTGATAAGATATCTCTTGCCATTCGAGAAAGAATTGGATACCTATATTCATAACTCCTCCAAAAGTCCAAAATATCCAATTCTTTATCACAATATACCGTCCTCTCTCTAAAAAACATTTCTAGTTCTGACATTGGAGCTTCTTCATCTTCTTTAGCAAAAGTTTTAAAGCCCTAAAAACAAGTATATAACAATAGAAATATAAAAATTTTATAAATGTATAATAAAAGTAAAATAAAATTTGTACTTAAAAAAAATCTTACTTTTAGTGTCATATCAACTGATGTTGCAATAGGTGTCATATGACCACGATCATGACTAATAGTTGCTTCAAAGGAAGGCATTTTCTTAAAAGTTGAAGGGGAGTGGTGCTTCACATACTCATCAAAAAGTGAATGCATCTCACGCTGAATGTCGTTTACTCAATCTTTTCAAGACATTGGTTGCACTTCTTTTAAACAAAAAGATACAAATTGTATCTTGAAACGAGGATCCAAAATAACAGCCATTGCCAAAATTTTACTATAATTTGACCAGTATTTGTCAAATTTCCCTTGCATTTGAGTAGCCACATTCCTTAAAAAGACATCATCACCTAATGCCGCATTAAGTAAAGTTACTTGTACCTTCCATACTCCTTGAAAGTATAAATTTGCAATTGGATAAGATGTCCCAGAAAAAAGATTTGTCAAGTCATAAAAAACCTTCAAGAGACTAGCAATTTTCTCAATTTCCTTTCATTCGTCATCGTTTGGGCAAAACTTGAAATTCTCCTCACTAAACCTGAATTGGCAAATAGCATCTCTATAGTATAAAGCACTTTCAAGCATCATATAAGTAGAATTTCTTCTAGTAGGACAATCTTGGCGAAATCCTCTCACACATGGCACTCTTACCTTTTCACAACATTCATGAAATCTAAATTTTCGATATTGTGAATGCTTCACATATTTGACATAATCTCGTATTTTGTCCACAGCGAAATGAGATAATTTTAGGCCATCTTGGACAATGAGATTCAATATGTGAGTGCAACAGCGAACATGAAAAAATTTTCCTTCCCTTACCAAAGCATTTTTCAAGTTCAGATTAGACTTCAAATACTCTACAAAACAATCATTGGATGTAGCATTGTCCAATGTTATGGAAAATAGCTTCTTGTCTATACCCCAATTCACCAATAAGTCCATGACTTTGTTACTAAGTGCTAGACTAGTGTGTGGAGGAGGCATGCTTGAAAAACTCAATACTTTCTTCTGAAGCTTCCAATTTTTATTCACAAAATGTGCAGTTAAACATAAATAGCCATCAGTATTTAACGAAGTCCATAAGTCCGAAGTAAGAGAAATTCTACTAGAATTATTCAATAAAAGCTCAAGAATGTGCTCTTTTTCCTTGAAAAAAACCCTCATAACATCAGCTTTTGCAGTATTTCGTGTCACAAATTTTGTCTCTGGATTTAATTCTAAAGCCCATTTATGAATTCCTTCATACTCAACAAAAGAAAATGGCAAATTGTGTCTCACAATTGCCATTGCCAACTTCCTACGTTGTACAACTTGATCAAGTTTTCGGGTATGCAGAGACAACTTTCCATCACCTTGACTCATTAGCATTTGTTTCAGATCATTATTTTTCTTTCCCATGCATTTTTTTGTATGACAATGTAAGTTTGATGTCCCAGAATTCTTACTATGGTAGAAATATTTCTTAGGACAATACTTACATTGGGCATATTGTTTATCTCCACTTTCAATCAACTCAAAATCTGTCCAAATACTAGATGTTTTTTTCCTAACTCTTTTTACCTGTTGAGTTGTTTCTTTTGTAGGTTCTGTGTTTGATGAATCTGGCAACTGAACTTCTTCTTCACTCATTTCATCATTTTGATCAATTGAATTCGCTATTGACTAAGACATTTTTTTCCCAAATCCTTGTAATGCACTGCAAAAAATTATGAAATGGGATTAAATGTTTTAGTTGACACTAAAACTTTTCAGTTAAGAAATAATGCTAAACTTTTAATGAAATTAACTATGCACATGGTACAAAAATTTTTGGACAAAATTACCTTTAGATGTCAATTAATCAAAGTTGGTAAGCTTGCCCTTTCATAAATATATAAATTCAGTTTCTAACAAACTCAAATCTTCGTAGATATATGTCAACTATCCAACAATTAATTTTTTTTTTTTTTTAAAAGAAAAGATTAGGCTTTAATAAATCTTTAAAAAAAATGTGCCAATTAAATTCCCAAGAATTTATCTTACATTTGAGACTATGAGTTTCGGGTCTTACATTTGAAATTGTGTAAACTTAGACAAAATATAATGCAAAATTGTATTAAATTTCTTGCAAATCAACACAAATTCAAATTCAAGCCTAGAAATATATGCTCCCAAAAACTATTGATATCTAAAATTATATTCACTTATTCAACCCTTGAGGTTTATTATTAACGCATTTTAACTTGGATTTGTTTTTAAGAAAGAAAAGAAAACATGATTTTTAACTCATTAACTTGATCTCAAAAACTCTTATAAGGCACTTGTTGTTTATTTCACCCTTACCTGCTAAAATTCAAACAAGTATATTTTTCCATCTAAAGGTCACTAATTGATAATTGCCTATATGACATATAAATGCAATTCATACATATTTGTGCATTTATTAGTGAGTGCATCAAAGAATTTTAAATTTTTTTTTATTGGATCATATCAAGAAAGATATTAATCTTTAGTACCATAACTTTTAATAAAAAATGCTAAGAACCTGCAAGCCGCAAAGGGGACGACTGGGCGAGGCCTGCAAGTGCAAAGGAAGACTGAGCGAGGGGCAGGGCCGAGGCCGAGTGGCTGGCGAGAGATGAAGATGACTGGGCGAAACTGCAAGCCGCAAAGGATGACTGGGTGTCGGTGAGGCCGCGAGGGAATCGTGGCTCGTGAGTCGTGGCCGTGGCTGTGGGTGGCAGTCAGCGACGGCAATGGGAATCACCGTCGACTCGACGTCGTGGGATCACCGATCACTGGGATGTGGCTGCGTAGCTGGAAAGGATGAAAATGAAACCCTAATCAGGTGAGGATTTGAGACTTGAGAAGGGGGCAGGCCGCAGGGGTTGCTTGTGGCTGTGTGGTGTGGGCTTCTGCTGCTTCTCCGTGCGTGTCAATATGTGGATTGTGGTGAGCGTGGGCCGTGTGGGTAGTGGGTAGTGGGCACTGCTTTTATGGGCTGCTGGGCTTGAGGTCTTAAGCTTTTATGGGTTAATTAGTTATGAAATTTTAAACGGTTTGGTGGATATCCGCCAGATAAAACCGACCCGACCCGCTAAGGAGGCGGATATGAAAATTAAAAACCATATTTGACTCATTTAGCAAGCGGTTGATGATAAGTCGGTTAAAACGGATCGGATGCGGGTCGGATTAAAGGATTTTTATCCATTTTGCCAAGTCTACCTAGGTCCACCTTGGCTGCCATGCACCTCGGCCCACCTCAGCATCATTGTTGGTCTCCATGGCCCAATCAGAACTATTAGGATGATTGGAGAACAGCCTTTGCTCCAAGTTAAGGATAAGCACCTTGGTCATAAAAATGACCTCCAACCGATAACGGATAAACCTGGAAGGTAAGCTGAGTCGTAAGCACTTCGATCACTAGGATGGCCTTTTTTTGTCCAACCAATAATATGGACTAGCTTGGAATATTACCCTGCTCACTTCAAATACTGTTGTAATATGTGGCTCATATATTGAGTAGAATGTATGTATGAAAAAAACATGATAGAAAAATAGAGAAATTGACTTGTAGGAAGAAACCAACGACGGTTTGCTTGAAATCGTCGACGGTTTTGTTCGATTTCTCAGTGCTGATTTTCAAATTTTGGAGTAGGAAGTTGAATAGGTTGGATTTCCGCCGGGGGGGGGGGGGGGAACCACCAAGAAGGTTATATATAAATGTTGTATGTTGTAATCTATGTCTTTTGACATAAGATAGTGAAAATCACTATCGTTTGCTCTTGTGTATGTAGGTATTGCCAAACCACTTAATTCTTTGTGTCATTGTTTAATTGCTTTCATATAATTTGTGTGATTGTGTTTTTCTATATATTTTATCGTTGTTTGTTGTATTGTGTGATTTGGTTTTTCATTACGCATTAATTTACACACCAAATTGGTATCAGAGCATTAGGTTATAATGGCTTCTAGAATTTCTTCTGCAAAGTTCGATGTTATTACATTCGATAGAACGAGAAACTTCGTACTATGACAGAGAAGGGTTAGAGGTCTATTAGTGCAATAAGGTATGGTGAATGCATTATATGGAGGACAACCGGAAGGCATGGACGAAACAAGTTGGAAGGAGTTGGGAGCGAAGGCTGTGGCGACTATCAGGTTTTGTCTGGCCGATGATGTGGTGTATCACGTCATGAATGAGAAATCTCTTGTGACAGTTTGGTAGAAACTGGAAAGTTGGTATATGTCCAAATCTTTAAGGAACAAATTGTATTTTAAGTAGAAATTGTATTGGCTTAAGATGGCGAAGGGTTCAGACTTGAACCAACACATCAATGTATTCAATATGATAATAAGTGATTTGATGCGGGTTGATGTAAAGTTCGAGGAAGAAGACAAAACATTGATACTATTGAATTCCCTACTTGCGTCTCATATGTATGAAAATCTCGTTGCAACTCGGACATAAGGGAAAAAAAACCCTAAATTTGGAAGAGGTTACAAGTGCTCTGCCAGTTTTTCATTAAAGGAAGTGATGAGATTTCACAAGGTGAAGGGCTTGTGGTGAAGGGTAATCATGAATGTGGGAGAAGCAAGTTTTGGAGCGAATTTGAGTAATTATAAATCTCAGTCCTAGTCTAGGAAGAAGAAGGATATTCAGTGTTTTAAATGCTGGAAAAAAGGGCACATAAAATCAGAGTGACCGGAGGGGAAGAAAGGGAATGTAGAAAATGAAGAGGATTCGTCAAAATAAGCAAATGTAGTGGAAGAATGAGACCTAAAGAGTAGTGATGGTGATATGCTTTCTATTTCATTAGGTTCAAATCGCCTCACAGAGTCTTGGATTGTAGAGACCCGAAGAATTATTGCAATTAAATTGTAAAAGAATGAGAAAAAAAGGAAATTTCAAAGGAGGATTCAGTAGGGTCTCGTCGACGAATGTTTGTCGACGAGAAGTCTTCTTGGACACGTCGACGTGGACATATGTCTCGTTGACGAGAACTTGCCGAAAGGGCTATTAAGGCCTGAAATTTGTCGACGAGGGTTATGTGTTTGTCGATGAATCTCCTTCTTGGACTCGTTGACGAGGCCATGTGGCTAGATGCCTATAAATAGCCAAAAATGACATTTCAGCGAGGAAAATCAAAATCTCTCTCTCTCTCTCTCTCTCTCTCTCTCTCTCTCTCTCTCTCTCTCTCTCCAATTCGGTTCTTCCCCCTTCTTTCTACCATTCTCGCCTCGTTTCTCCCTGTTTCGACGATCAAAAGCCGCCACATTGATTCTAAGAAGATTTTCTACAAGTCTGCTGGAACAGATTGTTGATTAGGGTAACTTTGACACCATCCCAAAATCAGGGTAAGTAGATTATTTAGGTATTTTCAGTATTATCAAGTTTATCTGAGCTCATATTTTGTATTGTATGAGAATATACTAGTGTTTTGTGGAGTAAAATTAGTGTGTTATAATTTCAGGATTATGGTGTTTTTAGGACCCTGCAGGCATGGGTTGAGGACCTTAGCGGTTGTTTTTTCAGGAACCCAGGTAAATTATAATTTAGAAAATTACGAATAGGCAGATTCAGGAAATGTGAGTATGATGATTTTCTGGGAAATTCAACGTTTTACTGAGAAATTTGTATATATGTAATTATAGGATTTTGAGATTGGTACGCCGAGGGCATGATGGTTGAATTGGAGGCAAGTCTCCCAGTCAGATAGGTAAGGGAAATATGTTATGTTAGAAATTTTAAAATTTTATCAATAATATATATATATATATATATATATATATATATATATATATATATATATAGATTATCTTCATAAATGAGCAAATTTTACAAAGTATAAATTATCTTCATAATCAGAAAATAAAGATTCCAGTACAAGTGTTTTTATTTATTAGTTGTGTGGCATGAGTTAATATCTGTACAATTTAGAATTTATAACAGTCTTTTAGAATATCATAATTTACAATATTTTTGCACAAGAATATGTTTTACCATATTCTACGAGCAAATTTTACAGAGTATAAATTATCTTCATAATCAGAAAATACAGATTTCAGTACAAGAGTTTTTATTTATTAGTTGTGTGGCATCAGTTAATATCAGTACAGTTCAGAATTTATAACAGTCTTTCAGAATATCATGATTTACAATATTTTTGCACAAGAATATGTTTAACCAGATTCTACATAAATATGAATTACAATATATTTACCGACAAATATTTTGTAGATAGATATTTCACAAGACATATTTTAGGAACAGATATTTTACAGTATTTTTAGATTACCATGATTTTCAGAATTTCAAAATTATAACACTCAGATATTTCAGCTTATTCAGTCAGATATTTCATTTTATTCAGATAGATATTTCAGTTTATTCAGTCGGATATTTCAATTATTTTAGTCAGGTATTTCAGTATTTTCAAATCAGATTTATAGTGTTATGATTATTTTGGAATCATGATGAAATAGTAAGATAATTATATATTAGTATTATATAGTATCAGATCCTAATGAAATATTTCAGTTAGATTAAATGATAGTAATGGTGCAACCCCAAGAGGGGGGGTGAATTGGGTATTTAAAAATTTGTTACCTAGGTCTACAAATATTAATAATAATGTAATTTAGCCTAGGGTCAGTCTATGCAATCATCAAACAACCATACACGTGCAGTAAATGTAAATTGCAGAAATGTAAAGAATACGCACGATATGTTATCGGGGTTTGGTCAACTGTGCCTACGTCCCCGCCTTGGCTACACCAGTACAAGGATTACCACTAAAATGCTCTCTTAACTGGGTGGAGCGACACCTATTCAACCAGGTCAATTTAAGGGGCTGACCTCAACTGACACGCCTTAACAGGATGACGCGCCTAGCTTTCCTAACCGGGTCTAAGCCAATCCAGGACTATACCACAGGACTAGTCTCCCTCTTCAAGTCCGTGCCTGGAATACAACCAATGTGTATAAATTGCTTATACACGTAAATGCGCTTCAACACAAGCAGATGTGTGCACCAATATAGCTCAACCAATAATGTAAGAACAAATGATATGTAAATATGCTCAGTGCTCTAATGTGTGCTAAACACTCAATCACGTATATATTTTCAGTCCAGATCTAGAGTGTATATCTAAGCAAGATTTGAAACACACTATTTGAATATCACAAAATCAGATCAGGGTTTCAAATATGCTAAGTAAGATAAATCGATCTGATTTCAAATATGCTAAGTAAGATAAATTAAACAAATTCAAAAGGATATTTCAATGAATAAAGCATAATGGAGTTGTTTGAAAGACTAGCTTGTTGAGAAAAGATTTTGTACACAAAATCTATGTTTAGTTAACTTGCAACAATGATGCAAGAACCAAAACCCTTAAAGTTTTTCTACGCTAGATTTATCAAATGAAATTGGTGGAAGAACTTTGGGCTACACTCTAAAGTAAAATCAATTAATCAATATATTAAGAGAGAGTATAAGTTAGAGAGATTTAAGCACAATAGCCTTGTAGAGATACTCACAATGCTTAGAGAAAGAGAATGAGGAGTATGTGAGTGTTTGCAAGAAATATTTGGCTAATATAGGGTTTTTAGGGTTTTGAGAGTTGAGATAATTTTTGCCCTAATCAAGTTTATTAATCCTTTCTAATTAAGACAAATGAACTAGTATATATAGGCAAGGAGAATTTTTTACCGTTGGGGACACAATGGGTATAATTAGAATTGTTTAAAACATCATTAAGAAAATTAGCCCAGTTTACCCCATTTAAAAATCAATAGAAATTATTTTAACCTGCAAGGTTCGGGTGCCCGGCCTGAGGTTCGGGTGCTCAAATAGACGCAGTCAAAAATGCAACTCTAAGAGATTCAAGTGCTCGAGTTGAGGATTGATTGGCTGAATCAAAGTCAGTAGCTAAATGTCCGAGGTTCGGGTACCCAAAGCTGAGTTCGGTTAACCGAACCAGATAGTTCGGTCGCCCGAGCCTCTATTTGAACGTAAATAGATGATCGCCCGAGTAGTTGAAAAGTGCCCTGAAGAGCATTTGGGTGCCCGAGGAAGATACATTCAAAGGAGGTTCGGTCGCTCGAAGCTAAGTCAAAATGTTGACTCTGATCGGTCGCCCTGAGTCGCTTTACATGGCATGGGTTCGGTCACCCAAACCCTCTCAACCTTTTCAATTTAAGTCCACATTTTAGCCAATTGTAATTCCCATGATATGAAGATGATAATGGGGACTTTTTGTGCATTTAGAGATCTAAGGACTTTCTATTCTACCGGAAAAAATCCCTAAGGTTTGTGTAGATACCTAAAGTCCAAATGTGGTCATTTTGAGCATACCTACCTACCATGCATGATGCAAATTATTACAAGCCATACATGCGCACAGTTCATAATAAATTACATCCCAGAATGAAGAAATAATCAAATGAATATAAAGTATAACACATATATTTTCATTCTTCGGCACAAACACCTCACGTCATCATGATATGTCTTTTAGTCCTAAAGCACGCATAAGGTGAACCTGCATGCAATTCTCAGTACAATCATAAGTATCAAGAGTATTTGTCATAATCAAAACTAGGTGTGACCAATGTGGTCAACAATCTCCCCCTTTTTTATGATGACAAATACCCTATGTAAAAATGGGTTCAGCCAAGAAAGGCTCCCCCTGACTTTATGCATAAGGGTGATTAAGCACAGTATTACCACTTTTGCCTCTTCTCCCCCTTTTGACAACAACAAAAAGGTTTAAGCAATAAAGCGCGAAGGCAAAGAACATCAATTAGATACAAGAGGTATATTAGGAAGATTAAAAAAAATTCGACAGCATGCCATTTGAAAGTAGACTCTTCCCAATCATAACTCTGTACCTAAGTGACCTGTTTGGAGTTATAATGAATAGTATATAGCATATTTCAATCAATTAACCCAAACATAATATGGATCATGTATAAGTAGCATGTAGCACATCAACAATCTTAATGTTCTATACTTCCCTAATGGATGATTATGTAAGGATGAAGATTAATTTTTCATTTGGTTTTCACTCATCTTTTCAAAAAATATTTTAAAGTTAATTTTATCATAATCATCTTTGGTTTCCAAAACAGACATGTATGCCCATAAGGTATAGTATATTGAACGTGTGAGTCTAATACCAATCGTTATAACTACATGGTAGAGAAGATACCAATTGTTAAAAAAATACCACTAGTTATAAGGACACATTGTTAGTTTTAAAATGAACATGATATCAAATATAAGTTTACCAAGATGTGCACATTGATACCAATTGTTATTATTTTTCCAAAAGATATAGCAGTGAATGCAAGATATATATGTATATATATATTTTCTTAGAGCCTAGTGATTTTGAAATAAAGGACTCCCTCTAAGAATATGCATTTTCTTTATAAATCAACTTGAGTAAAATTCACAAATTTTCTTAGAAACACACTCAAGTTTTAAGGAGTTTAGCATTAAGAAAATGATATTAGGTTATGTGCAAAGGTTTCAAAAATTTGGCAATATTTTGTCTAAAGATGTAAACAATCCATAAGAATCTGCCAGTTCTAAATAGATACGCACAACCAGCCCCAAGGAGTTTAATCAAATAATGCAAATGAGACAAGCGTAAGAATTTAGATTTTATGTGTAGATCATATTTGCAAAGCACATCATCTCAATTATTTTGGGCAAATGTCTACACAAAATTCGGTAGCATGCCGTCTGTAAACAGGACATTTCCCAAAATTAACCTGCACAAAAGCGGTTCTCAAACAGGCTGCATTTCAAGAGTAAGACATGTGAGAACCTATAGTTTACCAACAGGCAATTCTCAACCATTGCATCCGCCATGTAGGAGGCATTCTATACTAAACATGTATTTTAACAGAGTAATCATTTAAACACAAACATATGCAAACCAAAGTACTACATATATATATATATATATATATATATATATATATATATATATATATATATATATATATCATAATCAAATAGCAGAGTCACCATATCATAGCATCTGTGTGTGTGTGTGGTGAATGTGAAAGTCAAATAGGAACAGATGTATAAGCTATTTTAAGTATAGGTATAGACCCAATAAAAGAAATGTATCTGAATAACATAGATGATAAAATATGAAGCTGTAGAATGATGGACTGAATCCTCATGAAGCACTCCTAGGTCTCTCCGTCGTCATGATCATCATCTCCCTCCTCCCCACTCAGCTCCATCTGGTCGTCCTCACCGATATCCTCATCATTCATCTCTCGCAGTCGCTCACCAAGGATGTGAAAGTTAGCCCGCACCTCGAACCGGAAATTAGTGAACTCGCTGTAAAAGGAGTCAAGTCTAGCTTGAGAAGAAGATGCCTGCTCAGTCATGGAGACTTGGAACTCTTGAAACGAAGCGGAGAGATCGGTGATGGCTGTCATGATCTCAGCAGTAGATGGTACATGGGGCAGCTCCTGCAGGACCTCTTGCGCTCTCTAGCTCTCTCTCATGTGTAGTAGGCAACCACATGTTGCCAGTCAGCTCATATCCCATCAACTTTTAGGGCAGTTTTCAAGGTATAGATTTACAGATCATCAGCAGATATCTTATAATACTAGCAGTATGATTAAATAGAAAACTCAGATATTACAAGTGTATTTTAAGTCATGTAGGTGTGAGTAACACAGTATTATATTTTACATGGTATCTCAGTACAGTTATTTATTAGTATATTATTTATGCAAATTCATTTGCAACACACTAGTAATAGCATATTTTTTTTCTTACTGAGCATTGTCTCATCCTGGTGACTTAACAGTTTTCAGGTAATCCAGCTAAATAAGCGGATCAGGCTCGCAGGTAGAGAGGTCATCTACACTACCCTACTTGTAGGGTAAGTGTTATCAGGAGGTTGTATTTTTGTGTAACATTTGGGTGTTTTGGGTAGTAGATGCTGGGATGATGAGTAATTAGGTATGTGTATTTTGGGAAAATATTGGATTCTAGTATTGTATATATGGATGTATGATTTTATGTTTTCCGTTGCATAAGTTTATTATTCTGTGGACAGGAATTTCCTTAGTGCCCACCTAGGGTCTGAGATGTTATAGCAGACATTATCAGAGGTATTAGGGTATTTTATTTTGCAGTATATTTATAAAAAAAATGGAATGAAATTTCAGGTCGTTACATTTTGGTATCAAAGCTTAGGTTGTTAGGTTCTACAGACTCTAAAGTACAGCGAAAAACAATATCAAAATATAGGAATGGAATTTGAGGAGGATAGAACAAAATATCAGTGAGTTAATGTTGGGAAACTAGGATGAGAATTTAGGGTTCTGTTCTGCAGTCTGGAAGCAGGAATTTTGGGGCAGTTTCTGTATTTTTTCTAGGGTGACAATTTCAGGAAAACCATAGTAAACTATCGTCGGTTTCTTTTTGCCATGTTGTAGGTCTAAACCTTAAATTAGTGATAAGATGTATAGGGAATATTTTAGTTAGAATAGAATTACGAGGTTCAAAATCTCAGAATAATTTGGTGTGTTACAGGATGGACCTTAGAGGAAGTAGTACACACACTAGTGGTGACGATGGAGCAGGGCGCCTTCTGGTGCAGGAGGCGAGGATTCAAAGGTGGTATTATGCATTGTAGCTCAGCAGGTCATGACTAAGATTGCACAGAGCTCCAGAGAGTAGGGAGGTTTATATACAGCGTAGGGGTGCACGATAGAGAAGTTCACGAAAATAAATCCTCCAGCATTTTCAAGAGCAGCTGATCCTGCAGTTGCTAAAAACATGATGCAGGAGATAGAGAAAATACTAGTAGTGATTCACTGCACCGATGAGTAGAAGGTTCTTTATGCTACGTATAAGTTGGCAGGGGAGGCCGAGAGATGGTGGACGACTGCTAGATTACTGGAGGAGCAGAGACCTATACCAGTGCCTACGACCTGGGTTCGATTCAAAGACATATTCTTCGACAGATATTTTCTTGCCACAGTCAAAGAGGCTAAAGTACAAGAGTTTCTGAGTTTGACCCAAGACCATTGACGGTTCAGCAGTATGCGGCAAAATTCATCGACCTATCACGATTTGCTCCATATATAGTGTCAGATGAAGTTAAGAAGGTTAGAATGTTTAAGAGGGGCTTGAGGCGAAACATATATAAGCAGGTGGCGGTTTTAAAGATGCAGAACTTTACTAAACTTGTTGACAGAGCCACCATAGCAGAGGAGAGCAAGTAGACATATGTAGGTGTACCAAGCCAGAGGAAGAGGCCCACGCCTCTTGGATTTCAGGCGGGTTCCAGCCAGGGTCTATGGAGAGGAGATCGGTACAGAGAAGGCCAGAGACAGATGACAGGACACCGAGGGTTTTAGGGAGAGCAAGCTTACCCTATTTATCCTAGATGTGGCCAGAGACATCCAGGTGAATGTAGAAGAGGAGAGAATGCCTGTTACCGGTGTGGGAGAGTTGGTCATAGAGCTTAATAATGTCAGGGACCGTTGACCCACGCACCAATTCATAGACCGTTTCGAAGTGTTTACCAGGCGCCCCACGGAGGCTAGCAGAGGAACACAACACCAGCGAGAGTTTATACATTGATGCCAAGAGATGCCGAGGCTGCTGGTGACGTCGTGACAAGTATTATTACTGTTTTACCATATAAAGTTATAGTTTTGTTTGACACAAGTGTCACTCATTCTTTCGTGTTTTCAGGATATGCTAAGTTATCTGGGATTGAGGCACAACAGTTAGATGTTGAATTGTTAATAGTCACGCCGACTGGACTAGTAATGAGATGTATATATAATTATCTTACTTTTTCATCATGATTCCAAAATAATTATAACACTGTAAAACTAATATGAAAATATTGTAATAACTGAATTGAAATAATTGTAATATCTTATCTGTAATATCTGAAATATAACTGTAATATCTGATTTGTAATATATATGATCTGTAATATCTGAACTGAATAAACTGTAATACCTGAGTATTATGGTTTTGAAATTTTGGAAATCATGGTATTTTGTAAAAATTGTAAAACATATGTCTGTATATACTCTATAATTCATAATTCTATAAAATCTGGTAAAGCATCTTTCCGTGCCAAAATATTGTATATGAGGATATTCTGAAAAAATGTATAAATTCTGAATTGTCCTGATATTAACTCATGCCACACAACTAAATAAATAAAAATCCCTGTACTGAAATCTGTATTTTCTGATAATAAAGATAATTTATACTCCATAGAATATACCCCAAAACACATATATATTACTGATAAACTTTCTAAAATTTCTAGCGTAGCATATTTTCCTTACCTGACAAACTAGACTCTTTTAGTGATTTCTAACTTATGCCCACGACCTTCATAATTTCACAATCTTGAAATTATATACATACATATTTCCCTGTTAATTAACTGAATTTTTAGAATAATTTTCACACTCACATTTTCTGAATTAATAAACTATTTATCATTTTCCTGGGTTCCTGAGAACACCCACTAGGTTCCCTAACCTGCTTACAGTATAAGTCCCAAAACCCTGAATTCACAACATCCAAATTTAACCATCCCAAACACCTGTATAGCAACATCTAGAACCAAATCTAGGTTCAAAAAAATCTACAAGCCAAATAACCCTTAAATAACCTACTTACCCTGATTTTGGGATGGTTCCCAAACTTCTCAAATTGAAATTCTGCTTCAGCTAAGTTGCAGAGAATCTCCCCAAGATCATCGTGATAGCTTCTGATCGTCGAACCAGGGAGAATTGGAGCCGAAAATCTAGAGAGAAGTGAGAGAAACTGAAAATCTAGTGAGAGGGAGAGAGTGAGTCAGCTGAATTTTCGCCCAAAAATTTGATTTTGCATATATATATATAAACTGCTGCCACGTGGCTTCGTCGACGAGACATGTGGACTCATCGATGAGTCGAAGAAGGAAGTTCGTTGACGAGGATAATGAGTTCGTCAACGAACTAAAGCATTTGCATGTCCCCTTCTCGGTATCTCTTTGTCGATGAGGCACTAAAGCTCATCCACGAACTGTATGAGGGAGTTCGTGGATGAAGCCAAGGCATTCGTCGACAAACCTTGCTTTACCTCCTTTAAATTTTCCTTTTCCTCTTTATTTAATTGCTATTATTTTTTAGGTCTTTACACATAGTATATTCAGATCAGTTATTACAATGTTATGGTTATTTCACTAGAAATAGAATCATGGTAAAATAGTAATATATATATATATATATATATATAGGATATTATTATATAGTATCAGATCACTAATGAATCAGTTCAGTTCAAATTCAATCAGCAGAGCACGGTACCATGACTATTTCAGATTAGAGTGCAACCACATATCTCAGATAGTGTGTGGATTTTCATCAATTGCGCCTTGGAGGGATTACAGACTCCTCAAAAATCTGGGTTGAGGAGGTTGGTTTGATGAGGGAGATGTCAGTTACCATACCTTTGGAGGGATTGCAAGGTGGTCGATCTGATGATTGATAGAGTTACAGTTGACTTATCCTAATAAGCCAATCAGTGTTAAGTCCCGTCTATGGGCCGCACAACCCTGTCATGAGTGGTTAAATCATGACATACAATTTTCCAAGGAAATTTCATAGTTATATATATATATATATATATATATATATATATATATATATATATATTTACAGAAATCAGCAGACTTACCTATAGATTATAAAAGTATGATTAAATAGTAAGTTCAAAAACAGTTGTATTTTAAACCACATAGGTGTGAGTTGCATAATATTTAATTTTACCTATTATAGTAGTTCAGATATTTGTTATTTTATAGTTCATGTAAACTCAGATGCCACACATTATTAATAATATATTTCTTCTTACTGAGAGTTGTCTCATCCCAGTAATTTAACATTTTTCAGGTGATCCAGCCAGACAAGCAGATCAGGCTCGGAGATAAAGAGATCATTTACACTGCCCTGTCTGTAGGGTAAGTGTTTTCAGGGGGACTTATTTTTGGAGTAGCATTTAGGGTTTTTGTTGGTAGATGTTGCTGGGAAGATGTGTAGTTATGTATATATGTTTTGGGGATAATATTAAATTCTGGTATTGTAATAATGACTGTATAGTTTTATGTTTTCCACTGCATAGGTGTTTCTCAATTGTCATTACAGGGGTATTAGAGTAAATGATTATCAATCTATACGTACTTGGAAAAAAAATTGGTATTATTTTTGAGGTTGTTACATTTGATAGCACAATCAGATGTCTTGGTTTGTCATTATTAAAACGAAATTAAGCATTGTTAGGCCAACAATTGGAAACTAAGCCCTTTGGTTCATGGTCATCTTTGTTGATTCTTCTTCTAGCCTTGTTTGATTTAAGAACCCTAGCAACCTCTTCATAGATTATAGTGGATTTCTCATAGAGTGATGTCATAACCAAGTATTCAAATAAAAAAGGTAGAAAAGATAACAACATCAACGCTTTATCTTCATCTTCCATTCTTACATCCACTTTGAGCAAGTCGTTGAGAATCTGATTGAGAACAATGACTCCTTCAAGAGTAATTTATTAGTGTTGTTCTTCATCATATACAAACTCTCATAGTTTCATCCATAAACCCTTTGCAATTTTCTCTTACATCACATTAAATACAACATAACCACGAAACAATATCGGATAGTACGGAAGGCGATCAGTTCTAGTTCCATCCATACATCTTCATCCATCTTCTTAAGTTTCTCTCCTATTAGAGCCCTATAAACCTTTTGTTGAACCAACAATTGGTTACTTGCATCTGCTATAAGCTTAAGTTCCCTTTACCATCAAACTTTTTGAATTTGATCTTCACCCTGCTTATCCTTACTGTGATCTAGATGTAAATCCTAGAAAACCTAACACAAACTTGGTGCTCTGATACCAATTGTTGTGAAATTATAACCTAAGATTATACACGCATACACATAAAAAATATGAAAATTAGAGAAAATCAAAAGGGAGGAGAAGAATACGAATTTACATGGTTTGGCAATATCCTACATTGATGGAGTCTCTGTGCAATGTTCAATGTCAAATGAAAAAATTGCCTAAGTTTCAACCCTTATTTACAATGGGTATACATAGCTCCATATGAAAACTCCAAAATACCCTTATATGATATTTAGTTACATTACACCCTAACTCAAACATATTGTACCATATCACAGGGGGCTTCCCCCTTCCCCCCTGGCACCCCCTAACGCACCCCTACTTAACTAGTTTAAGAAGATAGGGAGGTCTTGTGCATGGAACTCTTATCCAATTTGTAATAATCTTCAAGTGTATACCCTCTAAATATGAGCCACAACTCAATAGATATAGCAACATTAAATTATATGCCTAATATTCAATTTTCTCTTCTTCTATCACTATAAATAGAATGTAACTCCTCATAATAAATTTATCAAATTTATCAATTTTGAATTCTTGGGATATATTCCTACAATACCGTGCACGCGCGTGCGCGCACACACACACAGTTTATTAAATTTTTCATAATAAAAGGAAGTATATAAAATAGGTGAAAAATAAGATGTAGTCCCAAGAGGGGGGTGAATTGGATTTAAAAATTTTCTCTTAATTCCTTTTAGGACTTCTTAACCTCTTTTATTTCTTTTAACCAATTCTTGACTTGTTTGTTTAATTTTTCAATCACACAAGAACTTAATTCCCTTAGAACAATTAACACAACTATTTAAAGAATCAAGTAACCAATTAATCAACCAAACCAATTATCCAATCAAGCACAATATCCAAACCAAGATATAAGGTACAAGATTTCAGCTCTTGTTTGTTTGCAGCCCTATAAATATGAAAGTTTGATTCAAGCCCTATGGTTAATTGCAATCCTTTTGATAATGAATTAACTTTCTCAAAGTGATTTTCAACAAAACATTCACATTCTTTCCAAAATTCAGAATTCAAATAAACTCTTAGTAAATTTATCTTTGGGTGTTAACCAAGTAACGTACTCTCTTATGATTTTTGCAAAGTATGGTTTAACCAATGTACTCTCTTTCAGTTTCCGCAATCCGAATCAAAATTAGACTCTAAGTTTATTTGATTTCCAAATATACGTAGCATATATAATTAAAAATTAAATCATCCACGCAATTTATATGTGCTGAAAATAAAGAGTAAGAAAAAGAGAGAGTGAAACTAGGATTTATATGAGGTTCGACTTATACCCCGCCTACGTCCTCACCTTTGTCAAACCACCAAAGGATTTACTAAAAACAGTTCCTTTGTCGGGAAAAATAACACCGTTTACACACTCCCTCAGTAGGCTAGAGCCCGCCTCTCCAAACGATATACTCTCATCCGGTTACTCCTTCAATTAGGCTAGAGCCTGCCTCTCTAAGCGATATCCCCACACTTAGCCAACAATCCAAATAACCTTGAACCATCAATATCTACAAGATGCAAATCAAATAGATGTACAAAGAATGCTCTCAAATAGAGCTAATTAGTATAACAATTCGACACTATAATATACTTCAAAGTAAATAATAATATGGAATTTAACTTGAAGCTCAATGGAGTATATCACCGATTAATTCTTTCAATGATTGAAAGATTTAGAATTTGTAGTACAAGATTGGTGATTGAATGTCAGCAATACTCAGTTGAATTCGTGCACAAGATATGAGCAAGAGAGTCTTTCAATTATGAGAGCAGTTGAGAGAGTTTAGTAGTTGAATTTGATTCTTAGTAATTAATTCAATGATCTTAAAACTTATTTATAGACTTGAAAAAGTATGTAACTTAATCCCCAAGTGACTTGGAGTATCTCCCATGTTTTTATAACATTTAGATTTAAAAAACTAATTTTTAGAATTTTCCCGTTAAATGTCAAAATTTAAATTTTCGTAGGGTTAGTTGACTGACTAGGAGACTGAGTGGGTGTTTATACAGGGTCAGCTGGCTGGACAGGTGACTGAGTGCTTTCTATCTCCTAAAAATCAATTTTATTAACTGGTCAATCGGTTGACTGAATCCAGTTCATTTTAATCAGTCGGCTGACCAGACAATTTTTTGATGTGCTGATAGGTTTGACTCCTCTTTAGTATTTTGGTCATAACTTTTTTTATACAGTTCCAAACTAGTTGATCTTAGTATCAAATGAAAGCTAAAAGAAAATGCTACAACTTTATTTTGAATACTTATTAAAATCATAATATTTTGATAGAGAAAAATGATCATTAATGCGGATGTAAAAAAATTAACAGCATTTGGAAAATCCTATTTTTGGTGTTTTTCATTCTAAAAATGATTCTAACCTTTTTGAAATAATTTTTGACCTTATAAAAATATTTTTCAAGTATTTTAAAAGGTATCTAGGTTCAAGTAATTAACCTAAGAGTTTCATGTATCCATATTGAAATTATTTGAAATATTTACATGAAATCTCCTTAAGATTCTAGGTCCTTCATCTCTTGAAGTCTTCATGTATGTTCATGCTTTGAGTCCATCATTTCTTCAAGCTTTCATATCAAGTTCATCCTCTCATAATCATCAAACTTTAATATATCATCCATGCCTTTAAGTATTCTTTAAGCTTCATATGATCATGTTCCTTTGGACTATAAGCTTCAATTGATCATTATGAGTACTTGACCTTGCTTTTACATATGTGAGATCTGAAATATCATCACTCAACCAAATATGTTAAGTTCCACTTGTTTGTTAGCATCAAAATAGGATGTTAAGTTTTGTAAGGCCAGTAATCTCGTCCTTTTTTATAATAACAAACAACGAGCAAAAATATGAGTAAGCCTTAAAAAGACTCCCCCTTTCAATAAGCATCATCTTCAACATATTTGTAAGATCAAGATTACTATCAACTCCAATTTTAAGATCATTCAATATCATGCATATCAATACCAATTTCAAAATCATTCAATGTCATGTACTTCTCCCATTTGTCAAATACTTCTCTCCCTTTTGAAATATAATTCATGTTTCAAAATTTCAAAATATTTCAATACCACACTCAATTTTCAATTTTTGCTCAAAACTTCTCCCCTTTTGACATCAATCAAAAAGAGTAGGATATAAACAAAATAAATCATATTTTTGAGCATATGAATATCAATCATGCATATCAATTATATGATACCAATTTAGATTCTCATTAATTCTAATTCCAATTGAACTTTTGAATATTTTAATACCAGACTCAAATTGAAAATTTATGATACCAATAAAAAATAATTCCTTATACCAAAAAAATTAGGGAGAAACAAAATGCAAGTTATGAGTCATAATACTTCCCTTGAATTTAATTCATTCAGATTTAATACCAATTATGTTTTCTAAATTTATCGTCCATATTTTAAACATTTGATGTATATGCTCATGGATAATAAATACCAATATCATATCAATTATATTTGTCATGCTTAAATACTAATTTATATATTCATGGATACTAATACACTTTATAGATACCAATGTTAATGTTACATTATGCACAACTTATAAATACTCTATTATTTAGATTCAAATTTATCCATTTATCCATGTGATCCATCATAAGCATACATGGCCAAGAATTTATCAATTCATATCAAAATTTATGTTTCTAAATCATGCTTCATAACTTTATGCTCAAATTTTTGAAATATAGTGAGCCATAAATTATCAATATTTTCATTTTCCTTAAAAATTTCACGATACCAAATTTAAGATGTACACATGTATCATATTGCATTCATATAAGCATGGAGTAAATCATATCATGTGCTTTGTGTCGCGACGTCCCGGGAGCGCGTGTGCCCCGAGCGGCGAAATCAAAATCATTTTTAATTTTTAAGGAAAAATCATGGAATATCGGAGTCGCCACCAACCTTTAGTGCGGTTAGAACACATGATTACTACCCCGTTAGGGGTAGAATCGGTCTACATTACCAGAGTTGAGGTCGGGAGTTCGGTTACGCGAGGGGAAGGTACGAGCACCCCCTACGCGCCCGTTCTTACGAACGGTACCTAATTAATTTGAAATTATCCCTAAGTTAACCTAATAAGTCTTTAAATTACTCCTTTTTATGAATTTATAAATACATGTGAAAAATAAATAAATAAATGAAGATAATATATACATATATATTCCCTCAGAGCTTAGGGTACGTGATGCCCGAAGGCTCATACCCCCGCAGTAAAATCATAGGGATTAAAAATTAAAAATACTTTATAAAATATGCTCCCAAATTTTAGAAATTTTATG
The DNA here is from genome assembly GCF_029873635.1 of Malania oleifera. Lineage (NCBI taxonomy): Eukaryota > Viridiplantae > Streptophyta > Magnoliopsida > Santalales > Ximeniaceae > Malania > Malania oleifera. Next base: position 68,049,503 of record NC_080427.1, on the reverse strand, counting down.
GGTTTTCCTAAGAATGAAAATACTAGTTTGGGAGGTTTTGGATAATAGATATAATAATTTAAACATAATAAATAAATAAATAAATAAATAAAATAATAATAAACTAGAGTATTAGGATACCATAATATGTACTAATCAACATATATAACAGAAGCTAAAATATCTAACATACCAATAATAGTAGAATATAAACATATAATATAGACTAAGATAATGAGCATATCATAATATTAAAATACTACATGTGTGTTATAAATAAAAATACTTAAACATACCATAATAAACATAAACACGATGATAACAATAATAAATATCTACAAATAATATAATACGTAATAGATTACTATAATACTATATATACTAAACATACCATATAATAGCATGATACCAAAACACCAAAAATATTATATTACCTAAAATATTAAACTTACCATAATAATTAACATACTAAAAGTATCATAATAATAATAAATATATAGTATTACTCAAGATGCTATATTAAAAGTTACCTAAAATACTAAATTATATGCACGATGTTACTTATAAATCCTAAGTTATTAAATACCTAATATGACTAACATTCTAGAATGCACATACAACTATAGTTTTAAAATACCACTACAACTAATCTACTAAAACTCCTAACATGATATATAACATGACCAAAATTCTAAAATACTAATAATATACTATAAAGTTAACCTACAATATATGCATGAATAAAATAATATATATAAAAAAAAAAAAATCTTACACATAAGAACCACAACAAGATAAAAAACCCGAAACCTAAGAATACATATTACACATACAACTTAAATATTACGCACTTAAAAAAAAAAAATGACAACATAAATTATAACATTTAAATATTACAATTGAAGCCTTACCTTGGCAATAAAAAGAAAAATCCTACAATAATGAAGATAAACGAATTAGTATTTATAAATATGGACATCCTGAATAAAAATAAATAAATAAAAATATATGTATGATGAAATATACCATAATATTAAAAATGCCCCATACAATAACAATGAATATTTAATAATGATAAAAAATAATAATAATAATAATACAACAAAATTAACTGTCCTAAATTAATATACAAACAATATATATATAAAAAAAATGAAAGAATAACAACAATATTAAAGCATCTTAAATAAACATACGAATAAAAATATTTAATAACCTTAAACCACCCTAACCAATATACAAACAAATAAAATACTAAAATCAACCTAAAAAATATACAAACAATAAAAAAAAAAAATGCATATACAAGAACAATGAACACAACCTATTTAAATAAACACGACCATGACCCTAAGTGTTAATCACATGCTTAAATATGACCAAAAAAAAACTTTAAATATTAAATGTATAACACAGGTATAACACATTCGATAATATTTGACAATTAAAACTTATTACATTTAAATATCAAACCATAGAACTCTCACCTCCCCAGTAAAACAAAATCCTACAATAATGAGCATGAACCGATTAGTATTTAAAATAATTACCACAAAAAATCTAAACAAATATCACCACAATAAAATGAAACCATAAACACTATTAAAAGTTTTACGTATATATAATAAAAAGCCTAGATGCCAACTACAACAAATAATACATTAATATACATACCCATGAAGCCTTCAGTTTTAAATATTAAAACAAATAAAAAAAAAAACAGAAAAATAAATAAGTAAATAAATAAAAAAAGAAAAGAAAATAAAATATACGTGCACGTGTGTATTGTGTATGTTGTGTGTGTGCACTGTGTGGGTTAGTGTGTGTGTGTCAATATGTGGAGGGAACTCACAGCAGGGGTTGGAGGCTGTGTGGGCTTCGGCTGGAGCAGAGGAGGGCCGTGCCTGCTGAATGGTGTTGTAGAGGTCCGGCGGTTGTGGTGCTTGGAGGTTGATGTCGGGTGGTTGCGGGGCGTGGCTCACGGAGAGTTGCAGAAGGAGGTCTGGAGTAGAGGAGAAGCCTGAAGTTGCTCTGGCTGCTGTGCTGGTGTTTGGTGGCCGGCTGGTCTGGTGCGTGGAGTCGGGTGATGGCCTTGGGCTCAGGTGGTTGCAGACTACTGCGGTGGGAGTGCTCGGCTGGAGCTGCCACGGCTGGCCGGAAGAGTGAAAGGAGCTTTAGAGGCTATTGTGTGGTGATGTGCTGCGGAGGGGATTTCGGGGGGAACAGGTGGTCTGCGAGCTCTCGGTTCGGCCAAGATGATGGCCGGGTGTGGACGTAGCCGTGGCTGTGGTTGGCGGATGCTAGTAGCCGGAGACTATTGGGAAGAAGAAGGAGAAGAAGAGGAGCACAAAAATTTTTCTGGCCTCTGTGCGTGCTGTCGGTGTGTGCGCTCCCTCTCCCCGGCCCTGTTTCCTTTGTGCAGCGCCTCTGTTATATAAAAAGAAAAATTTTGAAAACCTAAGAAACCTTCCTTTTTTTTTTTTTTTTTGATTTCATTTTATTTTATTTTTTTTTTAGGCTTTTGGTAATAATGAAAAAGGAAATAACAATAATAATAATTATCATAATAATATATCAATAAGGTAATAATAATAATAATAATAATAATACTAAATAGTAAATAGTAATAAATAATTATAGTAAAGATAAAAATAATAAAGATAAAATAATAATAATAATGATAATAATAAATGAATAATAGTGATAATAATAAATTACTTATAATAATGTAGGAAAATAAATAATAATAATAAATAATAATAATCAAATAACAATAATAATAATAATAATAATAATAATAATAATAATAATAATAATAGTAATAATAATAATAATAATAAGGTAATAAAAATAAGTAAAATAATAAAAAAATAATAATAATAATAATAATAACAGAAATAAATAATAATAATAATAATAATAATAATAGTACTAATAAAAATAAAAATACTAATAATAATAAAAGTTAAAAATAATATTAATAGCAATGAAAATAAATAATAATAATAATAATAATAATAAATAATATAAATAGAAGTAAAAATAAAAATAAAAGTAATAATAATAATACTAATGAAAAATAATAATAATAATAATAGTAAGAATAAATAAACTAATAAAAATACTAATAATAATAATAATAAAAAGGGAACCCCTCGTTCTATTTGGCTAGGGCAAAAATAGGGTGTCTACACTTTGTACTATACTTTTACATGGATTGTTCTTATGTTGCTTATGTATTTTATTTCAAACTTGTTTAACAGTTTTTCCTTCAGTCAATCAGTTGAGCTTCTGTCTAGTCGGCTGACCTATTCTTTCTCTTTAAAGGTTTTGTTTAGTCAGTCGGCTGAACGTATGGTCAGTCGGCTAACAATTCTTATGCCAAGCTTTCTTCTTTATCAATAAGCTCTATTTGCTTTAGATTTTCTTTTCATTTGATTTCATTTAAACGTCCAAACTTCATGTATCCTAATGCTTTCTATTTTATGCCTTGTATGATTCACTCATTGATTTGAGGCCAACAATTTTCGTGAGTTTCAATAAGATAAGCTTGAATAATTTTATTCTTATTCTCCATTTCAATTTATTCAATATATTTGTATGATATTCCATAAATTTAATATCAATTGAAGTTGAAGAATTTAATATTTCATTTTTGGTACCCATATTTTTTTGGGTCTAGATAGTTTAACAATGGATGTTTCTTTAATTTTTCAAACTTATTTAGTTTTTACACTCTTTCTTTTAAATGGACATTCATACTTTATATGCCCATTTTTCTTACATTGATAGCATATGATGTTAGTGTAGGCATTAGAAGATGTGCTAGCATAATCTTTGGATACTTTTGAAAAATAACCCATGTAAAGATTCTTTTTATTTTTATTTTCAACGCCATTAAATCCAATGTCTTCTTTGTTTAAGGTCATCCTTTAAGAGCCTATTATTTTGTCAAAGTTTTCTTTTCCTTTTATAAAGTTGTAAATGATCTTTTCTTTATCTTTAATTTGATTTTTGAGATCATTTATCTCAATATCTTTCTTGTTATCAACCTTCTTTAGTGATTTCTCTAATTCTTGAAGATAATTTTCTAATTTTATCCTCTAATTCAGAAATATATATATATCTTTCTCATATTCCATAGAGGATAGAGATCGAAGGTCTTCTATCATCTTTTCATTCTTGCTTTCTAATTTCTTGATTTTCAAATCTTTTTCTTTTTCAGCAAGATTTTTAGCTTCTAATTATTGTAGCATCATACTTATTTTCTATTTTCTTGAGTTTTGAATCTTTATCATTTTCAGCAATCTTACTTGATTCTAGCTCTTTCATTATTCCATCGATCTTGTTTTTCAATGATGTGTTTTGTTTAGTTACTTTGATTAGCATCTTATGTACTTTGAATAAATCATTTTGTAATTCATCATAAGATGACATACACTCATCATTGGATTCATTTGATGAATTATCACAAGAATTATTTAAGGATTTGGACGAGGAGATTTCCTCATCGTCCCAAGTCATAAAGCAAGTATAAGCAACTTTTTGGTCACTTGATTCATATTCTGAACTACTTGTACTCATGTTGTCCCAAGTAGTGGCTTTCATGGCCTTTTTATTTTTCTTCTTAGACTCTTTCTTTAGTAGTAGACATTTTGATTTTATATGTCCAACTTTGTTACAATTATAACATGTAGGAGTTTTATTTTTAGATTTCTTTTTGCTAATTTCTTCTTCCTCTTCTTCATCTGATTCAAATTTGGATTTTCTTTTGAATTTATTTTTCCTTCTTAGTATCTTTGCAAGTTTTTTAGATATGAAGGTTAGTTCATCTTCATCCATCTCTTCTTCACTACTAGAGTTTTCTTTTGAAGCTTTGAAGTTTATAGATTCTTGGACTTTGATTTTTCTACTCCTTTCATTCATTGACATTTCATATGTGAGTAGAGAACCTATTAGCTCATCTAAGGAGGTGTTTTTCAAATTTCTTTCTTCCATTATGGCAATGGTTTTTGGTTCCCATATAGGTGGTAACCCTCTAAGAATTTTCCTTATCATCTCATAAGTAGTGTAAGTTTTTCCTAAGACATGTAAGGAATTTATTATGTGAGTGAACCTAGTGTACATGCTAGTTATAGATTCATCTAGGTTCATCTTAAAAGCTTTATATTCACTTGTAAGCATATCAATCCTATTATCCCTAACATCTATAGTGTCTTCGTAAGTTACTTCTAACTTGTCCCATATTTCCTTGGCCGATTTACAAGCCATGACTCTATTGAATTCATTAGCATCTAGAACACAATATAAAACATTCATAGTACTAGAATTAACTTGCAGTGTTTTATGATCTAAGTCTATCATATCAATTTTTTCCTTAAGAACTTGTTTTCCATCTACTAGTTTAAGGGGAATTAGGTCACCATCTATGACAACCTCCTAAGCTTTCCAATTCATAGTTTGAAGATATATTCTCATACGTTGTTTCCAAAAAGTATAGTTTAAATCACAAAAGATGGGTGGTCAGGTTGAGGATTGACCCTCTTCGAAGGGAGCTACTCCTATGTATGCCATTAGATTATTCTATAACTACATGTTAGGATTTGTTATAACTCCGCTCTGATATCAATTGAAAACTAAGATGTAGTCCCAAGAGGGGGGTGAATTGGATTTAAATTTTTTTTTTTAATTTCTTTTGAGACTTCTTAACCTCTGTTATTTCTTTTAACCAATTCTTGACTTGTTGGTTTAATTTTTCAATCACACAAGAACTTAGTTCCTTTAGAACAATCAATACAACTATTTAAAGAATCAAGTAACCAATCGATCAACTAAACTAATTATCCAATCAAACACAATATCCAAACCAAGATATAAGGTACAAGATTTCAGCTCTTGTTTGTTTGCAGCCCTATAAATATGAAAATTTGATTCAAGCCCTATGGTTAATTGCAATCCTTTTGATAATGAATTAGCTTTCTCAAAGTGATTTTCAACAAAACATTCACACTCTTCCCAAAATTCAGAATTCAAATAAACTCTTAGTAAATTTATCTTTGGGTGTTAACCAAGTAACGTACTCTCTTATGGTTTCCGCAAAGTATGGTTTAACCAACGTATTCCCTTTTGATTTCCGTAACCCAAATCAAAATTAGACTCTAAGTTTACTTGATTTCCAAATATACGTAGTATATATAATTAAAAATTAAATCATCCACGCAATTTATATGTACTAAAAAAAAAGAGTAAGAGAAAGAGAGAGTGAGACCGGGATTTTTATGAGGTTTGGCTTATACCCCGCCTATGTACTTGCCTTTGGGAAACCACCAAAGGATTTACTAAAAATTTTTCCTTTGCTGGGCGGAACAACACTGTTTACACACTCCTTCGTAGGCTAGAGCCCGCCTCTCCAAACGATATACCTTCGTTCGGTTACTCCTTCAATTAGGCTAGAGCCCGCCTCTCTAAGCGATATCCCCACACTTAACCAACAATTCAAATAATTTTGAACCATCAATATCTACAAGATACAAATCAAATAGATGTACAAAGAATGCTCACAAATAGAGCTGATTAGTACAACAATTCAGCACTATAATATACTTCAAAGTAAATAATAATATGGAATTTAACTTGAATGATTGATTCAGCACTGTATATCACCGATTAATTCATTCAATGATTGAAAGATTTAGAATTTGTAGCACAAGATTGGTGATTGAATGTCAGCAATACTCAGTTAAATTCGTGCACAAGATATGAGCAAGAGAGTCTTTCAATGATGATAGCAGTTGAGAGAGTTTGATAGTTGAATTTGATTCTTGGTAATTAACTCAATGATCTTGAGACTAATTTATAGACTTGAAAAAATATGTAACTTAATCCCCAAGTGACTTGGAGTATCCCCCATGTTTTTATAACATTTAGATTTAAAAAAAACTAATTTTTAGAATTTTCTCGTTAAAGGTCAAAATTTAAATTTTCGGAGGGTCAGTTGGCTGACCAGGCGACTAGGTGGGTGTTTATACAGGGTCAGCTAGTTAGATAGGCGACTGAGTGCTTTCTGTCTCCTAAAAATCAATTCTGTTAACTAGTCAGTCGATTGACTGAATGCAGTTCATTTTGGTCGTCGGTTGACCAAACAATTTTCTAATGTGCTAACAGCTTTGACCCCCCTTTAGTATTTTGGTCATAACTGTTTCTATACATCTGCAAATTAGTTGATCTTGGTATCAAAAGAAATCTAAAAGAAAATCCTACAACTTTAATGTTGAATAATTTTTAAAATAATGAGTTTTTGATAGATAAAAATGCTCATCAATGTGGATGTATAAAAATTAACAATATTTGGAAAATCCTCTTTTTGGTGCTTTTCTTTCCAAAAATGATTCTAACCTTTTTGAAATAATTTTTGACCTTATAAAAATATTTTCCATGTATTTTAAAAGGTATCTAGGTCTAAGTACTTAACTTAAGAGTTTCATGCATCCATATTGAAATTATTTGAAGTACTTACATGAAATTTCCTTAAGGTTCTAAATCCTTCATCTCTTGAAATCTTCATGTGTGTCCATGCTTTGAGTCCATCATTTCTTCAAGTTTTCGTATCAAGTTCATCCTCTCATAGTCATCAAGTTTTAATATATCATCCATGCCTTTAAGTATTCTTTAAGCTTCATATGATCATGTTTCTTTGGAATATAAGTTTCAATTGATCCTTGTGAGTACTTGACCTTGCTTTCACATATGTGAGATCTGAAATATCATCACTCAACCAAATATGTTAAGTTCCACTTGTTTGTCAGGATCAAAATAGGATGTTAAGCCTTGTAAGACCAACAATAGGGAAAAGAAGAAGGTACAATGTGTTGGGAAAAGGAGTCCACAAAAAAGAAACATAAAAAAGAAAAAAACACAAAAACCAAAAAATATAACATCACAACATGAAACCAAACAAAATTAACTAATGAAACCCTTTTTCAAACTCTTTCCATCATAATTTACTAAGCTCTTCAAATCACTAATTCTTTTTTACTCTTCAATTTATGAATGTCGTGACCATCTAAGAAAACTTCATTTCCTCCAATATCATCAAACTTTAAATCCATTTTATACAAAAGATCTTTAACTTAAGTCCTTAGGAATTTCGTCCATGGGAGTAGGCAATGTTATATCCCCGTGTTATAAATTATTGACCAAACCTTCATTTCAAAAATAGATGCTCCCTCTAGACCTTCCAAAAAGGAATGATGAACATAAAATAAATTCCCTACTTCATTGCAAGAATTAGAAACATACCCATATTATTTTCGAATCTCATCCAACAACAATACCCCACCATAGTCAAATTAAAATCGCCATTCTTTGAATTTGAAAAAGCCCCCATTTCTTTATCTTCTTTTCTTTTCTTTCCTCACTACTACACCCAACCTTCTTCTTTGTAATAGAGTCTTCCACTATACTAGGTTCTCCTTTAGAATCTCTTTTTAAAAACTTTATCCCTATCATACAAGAATTTTCTCTCTTCTCTTCAAACACCTTCTTTATCTTGACACCCATATGAGTTGCCCTTCGACAATCATACACCTTACTACCCTCAAATCTGCTGAATTTCGAACACAAGACATCTTGAACCTCCCTAAAAACAACTCTTGGTTTTTACTTCTTACCACCCTAGCTTTTGAACTCTTTTTTAGGCTAGTTACATTTTTAACACCACAATCTAATTCTAACTCTAAACTATTAATATTCTGAGTATGTTCCAAAGTTCGTTCAACCAAATTTGAAATTTGGAGTGCTGAAGACTGGAAATGAGGTCTAGTATCCTCCTTCCCACTACTTGTTTCTTAAGCTCTAAGGACTAAAATTGGGTCTTCCCATTCTTGAGATTTGGCACTGACTTACCTAGTCCTCCATTTCCCCAAGTAGCATCCCAACTCTCACCACTGACCTTCTTTATCGAGTCCAAAGAATGAGGGTCCTCCCTTAGAATCCTCATTAGAGCCCAAGTCAAATTTACCTAGCATTGGATTTGCTAAAGTAAATAGCACTAGTTTAAAAATATATGTATATTAAGAAGTAAATATATTATCTATTAAACTTTAATATTAATAAATGTTTGAATAAATTTGTTCTTTTAATATTCTAGTTAATTAATAAATATAAAATTTCCATTTCATATGGGACTTGGAATGGCGGGCATTGGCTACACTTGACACTAAAAGTTGTAGTTTTTTCAATTTTTGATTTTATTGTTTTAATAAAATATTAAATAAAAATTTGATTGGAAAAAATTTTCCCATTTTGTTGCTTACGTAATCTCATTGGATGGTTCGGAAAGATTTGTTTAAAAAATCAAGCAGGTGCTAACGCATGGTAAATCTCGTTGGACCATCCAGCGAGATTTGCTTCGGCCCTTCAAGTCTCCTTTCTCCTTCATTTTCCTTGCGAATGCAGAGTGAAAAGAGTTGCAAAGAGGAGAGGACATCAGCAGCAGTAGCAACAGCAGCCTACTCGCAGGTGACTGTTTGAGAACTCGTAGCAGGTGACCGTTCGAGGGTGGACAAGATTGTTGGAAAGTAAGCTATAAAAATCAAACAATGGGGTATGCATTTTTCTTGCCCTAAAACTATTTTGATATCATTGAGAGTTGTTGGTTTCATTCAAGATTAATTTGAAATATTTGAAGATTTGTTATTTTGGATTCATAAAATAGTATTCAATGTTTTCGATTTTATGATTGGAAGTTTCATCTGGAAGCACCCAATCTGAGGTTAGGGTTTCATTCCATTATTCGTATTTGGCTGATTTGAAATTGTTGTATATTTAATGTGTAAATGTTGTTGGTTAATTTGCTGTTAGATAATCTGAGGTTAGGGTTTAGGGTTGAATTCATGTAATGATTTGTAAATTAGTTTGATTAATTTGTGTCTTGAACTAAGATATATATATATATATATATATATATATATATATATATGTATGTATGTATGTATGTATGTATTTGATGATTTGGAACTCTAATTTAGGTGAATGTATTTGATCATTTGGTTGAATTCTTATCTCCAAATTTTTATTGGAGCGAAAAAATTTTAGTACATTTTAATTTAAAACATATGCATCATAATATATTATTTTAAATTAAAAAAATAACAATATAGAATTATATTAACTATAATGTTAACTTTGGTGTATTCCCAAGAGGGGGGCGAATTGGGTATTTAAAATTTTGTCCTAGGTTTAGCTAATCCAACTACACTATTTCACAACCGAGGGTCTTTTTATATACACATTAACCCAAATGCACAGATAATATGCGGAAATTAAATGATGCACAACATTCATAAAATAACATACACATGTAGAAAATAAATTACGGACAAGTAAAGTGCACACATGATATGTTATCGGGGTTTGGCCAACTGTGCCTACGTCCTTGCCTTGGCTACACCAGTACAAGGATTCCACTACAGCTCACTTAAATGGGTGGAGTGGCACCTAATACAACACGCCTTACCATGGTGGCGCACCTAACTTTCCTAATCGAGTCTAAGCCAATTCGAGACTATTCAACAGGGGTAATCTCCCTCTTTAGGCCAACGCCTAGAATACAACGAATATAAAACTTTGCGTACACGAAAATACTTCTTACACAAGCGAATATGTACCACTACGCACAATATAATCAATGCACCTCAAGTATGTATGAACTATAAGCTCGGTGCTCTAATGTGTGTTAAACACTTAAATAAGTATATGAATATTGCAAAATCATATCAAGGTTTCAAATATGCTTAGCAAGATGATTCAAACAAACGCAACAAGATGTTCTTAATATGCTAAGCACAAGGAGTGTTTGAATGCAAGTATAGACTTAGGTGTCTTGCAATGACAATGCAAGAACAACAACCTTCTAAGTATTCCCACACAAGATTTATCAAATAAAATTAGTGGAAGAACTTTAAGTTTTACTCTCAATAATAAAAATAATAAGCACAACAAATGAGAGTATGAGCTAATGAGGTTTAAGCCCAAGCACTCTAAATATACTCACAACACTTGAAAAATCAAGAAAAATGAAGTTCTAGAGTGTTTGGGATTAGTATAAGCTAAAATAGAATTTTTGATTTTGAGAGAATTTGACTTTAATTATTTTTGCTAATCTAAGAAAATGAACATGTATGTATAGGCAAGGGGAAATTTTTGACCGTTGGGGACTTGATGGGGATAATTAGAAAAGTTTAAAATAAGTTTAGAAAAATTAACTCAGTTTACCCCTTTTAATTTTCAATAAAAATTAATTTAACCCGAGAGATTTGGGTGCCTGAACTATGGTTCGGTCGTCCAAATAGAATCAACTTAAAAAGACATTTTAAAAGGTTCGGTCGCCCGAGTTTAGGTTCGATTGGCTGAGCAAAAGTCAGAAACATTATGTTCGCGGTTCAGGTGCCCGAAGCTAAATTCAGTCGCCCAAGGCCTATTTTGAACTCAAATATTCGGTGGCCCGAGTTGGTGAAAAGTTCCCTTTAAAGGGTTTGATCACCTGTGGACGGTAGGTTCACTTCTAGTTCGATCACCTGAAGTTAGGTTAAATCGTTGACATCCCAATAGCTCGGGCGCCTGAGGTGATTTGAACACCTAGTTTTCAGTCGTCCGACCTCTATTATTTTATGCCTATTATGTTCAATCCATTTCAATTTGATCCCCTGATTGAGCAAGTTATTATGGGGACTTTCTTAAGTTCAAGTGCCGGGAAGGGTCTCTCTAAGGTCTTTTTAAGTACGCCAAAAAACCTTACGTCGGTCGACCAAGGGTGATCCCTAAGGTCTCTCTAAAATCTTGAGCTTATAGATCCTACATGCATGATATGCAAATTATTACAGACCTTTTCTTAATTAAAATTATAGACCCAAATAGAAAATACAATGAATAAATATGTTGGGTCTTCGCTTCTCTTCAAGTCGCCATATGCCATCAATATGATCCAGTTAGTATGATCCTGTACACAAACTTGAAGGTCATCAAACACAAAGAGTATTTGTCATTATCAAAATTGGGAATGACCTATATGGTCAACAATCTCCCCCTTTTTGATGATGACAAATACTTGCCTACTTCTCCCCTTTTGGCAACAACAAAAAGGGCCTAGATAAATATTTTAAGTATATAGGAAAATAAAAGATAATTATCATTCATATATAAGATATGGTTTGGGAAAGTTTTAAGAAAATTCGCCAGCACGCCGTTTGAAAATAGAACATTTTCCAAAAACATGTTTGTATAGAAATGACCTAATTGAGTTCAAATATATAATTATCCACAATAGTCAACTCAAACAGTCCAGTATGGATTAAAATAATAAACAAGAGTATAACTATCAATATGCAAAAAATATGATAGTCATGCATTGCACACCATAAACAAATTCACAAAACATGAAATATAGCAATGAAGCACACAAATTATATAACTGGTCATTAAAAGGTTCAAATGACATAAAAAACATGATTAGACCAGAATTATGCACAAACCATAGCAATTTAAATCATATCATAAGACTATGAAAGATTTGAGTATAAAAATGATCTAACTAGTTTACATGCATTTCATGTATTATCAATAAACCAGTTATGCAATGCAACATCCTTAGTAAATTTTTTAAACAAAAAAAAAATGTATATAATTTCATGACTTAAAATTTTAATACAGAGAAAGCACAAGTCATGAAGACATTTAACCACACGAGTAAGACATAAAATATATTCTATATAAGTTCAATTCTTGCTTTCATAAATGTGTGTGTGTCTATATATATATATATATCTCCTTATAATTTTCAATAAATACTAGGGTTTGCTTGCTGAAAAATAAGATTTTAATTTAAAGCAAGCAAGTACAAATTATTTGGTTTGTCAATTAAGCACATACTAAAATATAACCAAAAAATCACAACCACAATGATCCTAAAGATGTCAAACAATTTAAAGTAAGGATCATATGGCAAACACAAATAACATGTGGCAAAGAATTATATATCAACTTAAGATTTTTACAAAGATCATTTTGGTTAAGCACATGCCATAGTGAGTTCATAATATATCTAAGCTAAAAATATTTGTGAGCAAAACAAAATAGGAATTTATGCTTAGATGCTCCCCCTTTCAATTTGAATTATAACTTAGATGAAATAAACAACTTATACTCATCAAGATTGATTTTAGTATGTCAAGAATATAAGTCATTCATTTTAAATCTCTTAAACTAACCATACTGATTATTAATCAACTATATTTATTCTTGTCGGTATAATTGTCCCTATAGACCATAGATGCATCAGAAGATATATATTAAGGCATGCAATAATATTCATGACCTAAGAACATTCCATATCAAACCATAAAACTTCAAGCGCAAGATATAATGTTCAAGGATTTCATAGGAGCCTCAATAATTCAGTAGATGAAAGTGATGCGTATGGATCATTTATGCACTTCCTATAGGGATGGATCTGAGCCTTTCTAAACGTTTGATGATTATGTTAGGATGAAATTTAATTATTTATTTGAGTTTTTACTCATCATTTCAAAAATATTTTAACATTAATTTTACCATAATTATCTATGTACAAGGTTTTACTTTTGGAAAAATTCCCGTCAAAATTTTGGCAGCATGTCGTTTGTAAATTGAATTTTTTCCATAAAATCGGTATCTAATAGTTTCAAATAAGCAATTTATAATTCAATTCAAGGCACACGAGAACCTATATCCACTACCAGCATGCAATTCTCATCAAATGCATCCGCCATGCAAGAGGCATTCAAGACTAAACATGTATTCCAATAGTATAATCAACAGTCCATATAAAATGCAAATAGTCCAACTAGATACCATGAACAATAAATAACCATGGAGAGTTATGAATTCAGTGCAGTAATCATATGGACATTTAGGCATGAAATAAAAATATGAGAGCATTTTAATTTATATAACCATGAAAAAATATATGCTCCCCCTGAGTTATGTGCTCAACTCATTTTATGCCGTTTTCTGATTATTCAAGTTCTTTAGCCAAGTGTTTTAAGTTTCTATGATTATATCTTGGCTTTAAATGCTTTTAGGTTAGAGGACCAAAAAGTCACAATAGATATTTCTTTAAGTGAACTAAGCCAATATTTGCCTCTTTTCTTATGATTTTTAGTACGTGAGAGACCCAGTTCGAATAACTTTGAGTGATAACTACATGTGCATAAGTCACTTTGGGATACACACATTCATCAAGATTAGGACCTAAGCAACCAATTTAGCCATTCAACATAGTCAAATGATATGAAGCTCTAAATGATTTAATTTTAAAACTTGAGAGCTTTGTTTGAGCTATAGAGAATAAATACTCTTGGATAATAAGATTATCATTAAGCTTAGAAGAGTATTTAGGTGGAGCAGAACATTGAATAGAATAAGCAGGCTGGAAGGTAAGTCCTAGCTATTTAGATAAAGAGCATTTAGGAGAATACAGTTTGAAGAACGATGTTCTTTGAAGAATGGAAAGTATTTTTTAGATATGATCACTATTTTGGAGTAAGGATACAAACCAATGAGAGAATGGATCTTTACGAGATGTGATCATGATGTGGTAAAGGTTTTCCTATGGATGAGATGAACCAGAATCAGAGGATTTGTATTTTGAACTCAAAGGGAACAATCTCCTAGTGGATGCCTTTAATTTTGATTTCAAGGATGTCTTGTGAAAAGCACTCAATATATGTTGGTCATTTATGGTCAATAGTGCTTTAAGCCTAGAGTGATGACTTGATTTTGATTTAGGTATTTCATATTCAAAAATGCGTTTAGGATATAGTGATATATGATATAAGATGGAACCCTAACACTCAATTTTGTGCAATGGAAAATAGTGGCTTAACTTAAAGTATTATATTTAAGCATGAGTTAAGCATTTGGAAATATTTACTTAGAAATGATGCCTAGTCCATTTGGAGGTGGATTTTATTCAATTTTTGAATTGGCTTACTGATCTTATGATTCTTAGTATGACAAAAGTGTATGGTGAATACATATACTAAGAATTTTTATTTTAAGCATAAACCACTTCCTAAGCCTATAGTCATGACAACTCCTAAACCTAGGAACTAAAGGAAGATAAAAATATTTATACAATTTCTATTGGAATTCGATCTTCCTTAGATCCTACAGGGTTTGCCTTGTTGATTATAAATTTCATTTCCTTTTCTAAGCCTCTGACACTTCAAAGTAGATAGTTAAACCACTCGTGCCCTTTTCTTTCATGAAGTAAGCATATTTTGTATATACGTGAAGAATTATGCTTATTTAAACTCTTTTTTCTTGATGAGGTATAAGGATGCTTATGGGATTTGAAGGATGAATCCTTTTTGAAAATGTTTTTCTTTTTAACTCTTAGTGGTTTGTTTGAACTATACTTTCCATTTTTGGATTTGAAAATCATTTCAAAATTATCTTCAATCTTTCTTTTTAAATAGATAATTTTCAATACCTTCACAATCTTTTTCTTTTCTAAGATGACATGATAATTTTTCAAATCTTTTAATTGTTTTTCCAATCTTTTATTTTCATTTTTCAGTACAATTTCCTACTTAGATAATCTAACTAGAAAGTTATGAAATTTAAATGAAGCCTTTTCTAGTTCTTCATACGAGGGCATGCTTTTAACATTTAGTTCATCACATGATTCATTATAAGATATATCATAGTAATTATATGAATCATTGTATGCTTGTTCAACAGGACTATCACAAAGATTATCATATGATTCATCATACGATATGTTGCAATACTTTTCACAGGAATCATTGCATACATCATTAACAGTATTATCAACAGATGATTCAGCATGAGACATAACACAACATTTAGCATAAGAATCATCAATCGAGCTAGAGTGAAAATCATATTGTAACAACCTGCTTATCTTATCACATAATAAAATATATTTAATAATATAGTCAACCCGAACCCATGGGTAACGGGGACACACCTGTCATACACAACGGAAACCTAGGCAGCAGTAAATGTAATTTACATCCATAAAACCATAAAGAACATAATACAAGAGTCAACTAAATTCCAAAACACTATGTTTATATATAATCTCCAAAAATACAAAAATATATACATATCCAAGAACCCACAACATAAACCTCTTATTCCTAGATCAAAACTTACCCTCCTAGTGGAGTGGTACCAAACTAACTCAATGGCAGCCTCGATCCGCCGGTTTTTCTGGGTTTCTTAAAAATTGTTTAAGTTGGGGGTGAGACACCTCTCAGTAAGGGAAAATAAACTAAATACAGTTGTGTGACAACATGAATATTTAGTGCTATAATACATATACAATACATTTCATATGCTATAAAACATTCATCATAATATAACTGAATAATCATATACTTACATAATTTCTAATAAATCATACTGTTCATGAAATGTCTGATATAATTGATAATACTAAAATTTACCCAGGATGTATAGCTAGCTGATGTCATGTATTACCCCCCATGATAGGTCGTGCAGCCTGAAGGAGGTACCCGACAATGGCTGGTCGACCATTGCCGAGTCAAAAATATCTGTAAGTACAATAGGCCTGCCACACCGTGACACCCCGATTTTCATACAATTTTTTTTAAACAATAATAAATAAATATTCACTCGTCATCCACAACATTCACAAATCGGCCACGTCAATAACCCTACTACCATTCATGCGACCCGACCCGCATTGGGTACCGGGTAAAAAGTCATTTTATTTATATAACCTAACAGCAGAAGATAATACATACCTAACCACCAAAATACAACACTTAGAGTATCAACATATATATATACCCATCACATACCCAAAAATAACTCAACTCTAGGGGAATTACACCTCCCTAGTCCAAGAACTTACATTGTGTGACAGGGTCCCAGCTCCCTATGGTCACAGAGCTCTATCAATTGGTCTATTCTTGTTCCCTGAAAAATTTAGATAATTTGGATGAGACACATCTTAGTAAGAAGGAATAAACTATTTACAGTGTGTGGCAATATGAGTTCAGTTTTAACACATTTTACTTTTCAAATTATCAATTCATCTGAAAAAATACACAAATATATATATGCTCATAATCATATAGATATAAAACACAAGCTTTTATAAGTTTTAAAACCATTTCTCAAGTTCATTCATATACAATCCATATTTACTAACGAAGTTTCTAAGGATAGGGGAGACTGCATGCCCATACATGCAGCTCCCTTCTGCTCTGATATCGTTTGTAATCTTCCCCGATTCACTCGAGTTTAGCTACAACTGATGCTCATCAGAACACTCACCTTACTTAGTAAGCCTTCAGGCGGAGAGTTTTACTTCGCTTCCATTATTTATTTTATAAAACACATTCTTTCATTTCTCATAATCATTTCCCATTCACTCATTACATATCTATGTATACATAATTTCACATTTCTGTATTTTACATAATACAATAAATCACATATTTCCAACTCTTAACACATTCATGATTTTCATACTGAGCATACCTCCCCAACGACATCAGTAGGAACTTCACTACACAATTTCCATACTGAGCATACCTCTCCAATGGCATCACTAGGAACTTCACAACACAATTTTCATATTGAGCATACCTCCCCAATGACATCAGTAGGAACTTCACAACACAATTTCCATACTGAGCATACCTCTCCAACGACATCAGTAGGAACTTCACAACACAATTTCCATACTGAGTATACCTCCCCAACGGTATCAGTAGGAACTTCACAACACAATTTCCATACTAAGCATACCTCCGCAACAGGATCAGTAGGAACTTCACACACAATTTTTATACTGAGCATACCTCTCAAACGACATTAGTAGGAACTTCACAAACACAATCTCTCTACTGAGCATACCTCCTCGATGACATCAGTAGGAACTTCACACACACAATCTTCATACTGAGCATACCTCCCCAACAGCATCAGTAGGAAAGGAATACCACCCACCCGCAATTATTGTGCGGTATTGACATATCATCAATCATATTTCAGTATATTTCAATTCAGTTCAATATAAATATTCTGATAATTTTCTGTGCACTTTCCATCATCTCATAATAGTACATATCATATTTCACGTATTTTCATATTTTCCAAAATACTCATATCAGTAATTTGTATAATCTTATTTTTCATGCAAATAATTTCTACTCACATAAAAATATCACATTTCATTATTTTCCACTAATCACATCAATCATTCTCATTTCAATATTTTCTCAGCAAATACACATTGTTATATTTCACATTTTTCAACACATGTCATGTGCCACACAATTTTCATCTAATATTCATAATATGTTAATTTCACACCGCAAAGCATCACAATTTAATATTATTCAAATGCCACACAATTTATCTAATATTTATAGCATAATAACTTTCAGGAAAAATACCATATGCTTATTTTCATATATTAATTCACACAGTAATTCTAAAAATACTGTTATAATTTATTCCCCTTACCTGTCTTACTGAGAGTCTCGTTAACACCCAGATCCTACGCCATTGGCCCCCAAAACTCAAATCCTGAAATTTGTATTTTCCCCATATTAATTAACACATTTTCCCAAAATAATATTCATCTAATCTTCCCTAGGCTCCATACACCCAAAATTAACATTTAAACTAATATTTACACCCTCACTTAATTTTATGAATTATGCTTGCGGGTCCCAAAATTACACCCGCGGCGTTCACCCGGATCCTAAATTTCGAAAATCATACTTCAACCTCAGATGCTCAATATTTTTAGTATTTCTAAATCAACCCTAATTAATTAAAAATAAGCTCCTTAATAACCCTCATACCCCAAATTTGGGGTTTTGCCCACGATGACCCCACAAGAAATTTGTCTCGTTAGACTTGTAGAGAATTATTCCTACATTCTCGTGATGGTGTCTGATCGTCAATCGGGCTTATAATTTACAAAAAATGAGGTAAAAATGGAGATTTGGTTTACCCCAGGAGATACGTTTACGCTGCTCTTACCACCGATCTGCTCCGGTAGAAATGATAGTAGCGGAGAATGAAGGTCAATGGTATCTTCTGATTTTCTATTAGGCGAGAATCCATCACGAAACTGAGGAAAGAGAGAGAACGCAGCAAGCCTGCGCAGGGACTTTGAATTCTCTGTGCTTCCTGAAGCTTTAAGCTTTAGGAAGCTTTGTTTGTTTTTTTTTTTCCTTTTTTTTTTAATTATATGTACACACACACACACACACACACATACATATATATCTAATGTATATTATATTATTATTTAATTAATAATAATTTAATTAATTAGTTAATTAATTAATTAATTAATTATTTAATTAATTATTAATTATTAATTATTTATTATTATTATTATTATTATTATTATTATTATTATTATTATTATTATTATTATTCCCAAGCCTATCACTTTCTTGGGCATTACACAGACTCTGGTTCGAACTATCAGTTAGACATCTATAACTCTACACTGAAAGTCATATCGACTATTCATCTCCCACCCCCTCTACTATCTTTGCACTCAATTCTCTCTTTCCTCCAATTGATAAACAAAAAATGCAAAAACAAAATAAAACAAACAAATAACAACAAAATAAATTGAGTTTTCACTTCAGATCAATGGCATCTAACAAGCTGAAATGTAAAAATAAAGTAGGTTGAAAAAAAAAACTCCACAAATAAAAACGTTAAGGGAAATTTATATAATTTTATATGCTATTTATATTTACTTTTTCTTAACTCTTAATTATATTAATGATATATTAATTTTTTAAAAAATTTAAAATTTAAATATTAATGATTGTAAAATTAATTTCTTTCATTATTAATTTATCATATTTTTATTTTTTACTTTTCTTCTAATCAAACAAAAAAAGTTATCCCATTTGTAGCTTGAAAAATATAAAGAAAATAAAAAGAAAGGAATTCACTTTTTTATATTTAGTTATTGACCAAAATAAAAAAAAAAGATATTGAACAAATTAACAAAATTTATTACATTAAAATACAAATTAAGTGTTCAAAATCTTTAAAAGATAACAAGAGAATGAAATATTTAAAATTTTTCAATTTACAAAAAAATTGCATGCAGTATAGATTTTGCCCGACCAATATTTAAACGATTTATTTTGACCCATGTTCCTTAAGTTTGGTTGAAAATTTTTTCCAATTATTTAATATTTTATTATAAAATGGAAAAACCTCTTAAAAGTTGAGTGCCGGGGGGGACGTGGCGCACGTCCCTCGTGCGTCCAAACCAAATGTTAGAATTGGAGTAATGCTCTGTCACAAGACAGAGCCGTGCTCCCTCGTGCTCTCCGATCGGCTTCCTGCATTTTATTTTCTCTTTAATGTGTAGCTCGTCTTCACATGCAGTTCAATTGCCATCTTTACCGAGTATTGTTTTCTCCTTCTGTCCAGTTTCGTTTCAAAATCCTAACCTTAGCGTCACTCTTCCGTAGCTATGGCGAACTCTTCTGTACCTATGGCGAACTCTTCCGCAGCTATGGCGATAGTCAATTCGCCTAATGCCCAAGGTATACTATTCCTTTCATTTGATAATTCGTGCTCCGTCTGATACAGAAGCGTGTACTGTATTTTTGGCTTTTGCGGGATAGTTAAGCTATTTTCTGTTCTCTCTGTTGCCTTGTTCGGAAGTCCAAGGATAATTTAGCTTAGTTGATACATTCAAGGCGTGCGGAGGTTAGGTTCTTAGTTGCCTGGAGACACTCTAAAGGCAGCTATTGCTTTGGGAGTGGTTTCTTGAGGTAATTCTAATTACCCAAAAGTAACAAAAAGATATTTTATTTTTGGACACGAACAAACTAAAAATTTGAGAGAATTATGGGGAAATAATTTCGAATTTTTGGTGGATTTTGGCTGAGTAATCTGAACATGGGTTCGTGTCATAAATGAACAATATAGCTCGATGCATTAGGTTAATGGTCAGATTGTATTTAAAGTTTTATAATACAGGGAAATCGGCGTTAAAAATTGGAGTTAGCAGAGTTGCGCCACAAATTCCATGGGGAGAATTAACCGCACGAGGCACACATATGCGGAAGAATGCAACATAGATGGCACGGTAGAATATTAACAGCCTACATGTGCACACCGGGTTTGCTGCTTAAATTTAGAGAAACGTGACTAAAAATAGTGACTTCGAGAATGATGAGAAAACAAGCATTCCTTTCTTTTCTTTTGCTTTTTTTGCTCGGTAGCTTAATTGATTGAACTTGTTTATATTTTAAGGCTTCTATTCACTTTAGAGCTAAAATAACTGACCTTCAGCACTGAAAAGTAAAAATAATATTAAAAAAATCTTTTGACTATAGTTTTTTTACCATCATCTTGACATATGGTAATTGAATCTTGAGGAATTGTACAGGTTCTTGATGTTTGATTTAACTAGGATGAAATGGATTATAGCTTGCATTCTTTCTTAGAGAGTAGGGGACACCTTTTGTTTGTTTTCTTTGGTATCTATTTTGAATTTTTTATTCTTCCTCTATATGCGAAATGTAAGCTTGATATACATTATTGGCCCACAAACTAACAATTTAAGCTTTTAGGTAAAGTGATTATCTAGCATGTTATCAGAGCTGGTTACTTGGAGGTCTTGGGTTCTAGTATTATTGTCCGCATTTATTGTATGGTGTTTAAAAAATTATTATATGCCTTATCTTGAGTGTTATTTATCATGTGTTTATCTCTCCACTTACTATCGGGCTGCATGTGTGGGAGAGTGTTAAAGCTTGCTGTGCATTTTTGGTCCACAACCTAATAACTTAAGCTTTTAGGTAAAGTGGTATAATGACTAGAAAGTTGTTCTAGAAACTTGAGTATGATACAAATTTTCAGGGGTGTTCAATTCCTGTAGCAATTGAATTTTTCTTCTATATCCAGTTCTTATTTCTTTGTCACATTGTTGATCAAGAATATAATGTTCTAGGTTTGTTGGCCACTTAGGGTTGAGTTATCAAGTAGTTATGATACGGATGTTTCCGGGCGGAATCTTTAGTAAATGGATTGTTTTACTTTCAATGTCTTGCAGATGATTCAAACGAGGATTTCAGGTGCTCTTATATTGGTTTACCAGCACTGGATGTCTCTGCTGCATTCCCCCAAGCAACTCCGGCTTCCCTCTTTCCTCCATGCAGTAAGAGTTTAAGATTGATTTTTACTATTCGATTTGTGCTAAAGATTGTGGAACAACTTGTTACCCTAAAAGCTCAAGATTTAAAGAATAATTGTTTTATTCATATTATCTACTCCTACACTCCCCTTGTGTGATTATTGGCCATTCACCTGGAGACACACAGACACAACAATTATAAGGAGGTGTGTTGGTTTGAAACATATACAATAATTGGGAGGTGTGGTGGTTTGAGCACAAAATCTCCAATTTTTTTGGCAACATGTGCAAAACGCTGTTATTCTAAATCTCGAACTAGTTGGGAATAGCAATTTATTCATTTTATGTATTCCTACTTATTTGCTTGGCTTAGATTGAATTTTTTGATAAAGTGTTGGTATCTTACAATATTCATGACTAGATATGGACTTTTTTTAACAAGATGCATCCTAAATTTTTGATATATCTGCATACTAAATCTTCATGTTATTCTCTTCCTAATATAAACATTTTTTTTTATTTTTTATTGTACAGCTTCAGACTTCTACCATTTAGATGATTTATTGACTCCTGAGGAGCAGGCACTCAGGATAAAAGTAAGAGAATTCATGGAAAAAGAGATAGCACCAATAATGGCACAGGTATCATCCTTATTTTGCTCCAAGATCTCAATTTTTTAAGAGGTGTGATGATGATATGCTAGCCCATTTGACAGATAAGTGAAAGAAAAAAGTATTTTACTTAATACGTGCTCTTGTGTATCTGTTTTAAAATACCTAATAACATAAATGGGCTTTGAGTGCATGTTACATTTTGCGAGTACAATTGTTTTGCGGTTCCCATGCTTAAAGAGGCCAAATTTATCTTAGTTCTGGGAGAAGGCAGAGTTTCCATTTCATGTTATTCCAAAGCTGAGTGCACTGCGCATTGTTGGTGGTACTATCAAGGTATTTTTGTATGTTTATTGTTTATTGATTTTGTTTCTCTCTTGTTGAAGTTATGGCAAATGTAATATTTTATTTGTTCTTCCTACCAGGGCTATGGTTGTCCTGGTCTTTCCATTACTGGAAGTGCTATTGTTTTCGCAGAAATTGCGAGAGTTGACGCAAGTTGCTCCACTTTCATTGTGGTCCATTCTTGTGTGGCAATGCTAACAATTGGTTAGATTCATGTCATTTGTTTACTTTTTTTTTTAATGCAGATATATGTAAAATAAATCTTGACTATATTAGATTACTTGTTTGGAAATTTCAAGAATAGCACTGTGTGGATCAGAGACACAAAGGCAGAAATATTTACCATCATTGGCTGAACTAAACACTGTAGCATGTTGGGTAAGCAGTTCTTCTTAGGCATTTTTATTAAGACTGAGAACACAATTTTTATTTCTTCATCGATTATTATTGAACTACTCAAATATTTTTCTCCATATTGTAGGGTTTGACTGAGCCTGACTATGGAAGTGATGCAAGTGCATTAAGAACAACAGCAACAAAGGTCCAATATCTCAATTTCTTATTTATATATTTGATGCAACTGGCAGTCGTTCCTTTTGATTTGGATTGAATCAGCTTTCTTAATTTCATGGCATGTCACTTTTATGGGATTGCAATGGTCAGGTGGCAGGCGGCTGGATACTTGAAGGCCAAAAACGATGGATAGGAAACAGTACTTTTGCAGATGTGTTGGTTATTTTTGCAAGGAACACTACTACAAATCAAATAAATGGGTAGGCAATTATTTTTTCTTTTTCCAGCGTTGTAATTATGCTTCTATTGAAAATAAAAATGGCATACAGAATGTGCACATGCAAACTCTTTTGCATAAACGCATGTTGACTAGGACTTGAGTTAGACTCTTGAATCTATTGAAATTAGAGACTAACAATACAATTCAGAAACATAAAAAATACGGGACCAACAAAAACCTAAAGAAGTACATGGTAATTACGATGTGCAAGAGACCTTGAATCTGTAAAAGTGTGCCATTGAGAGATGTCTAAAAAAGAAAAAAAAAGAAAGAAAAACACAAAAAAAATGCACATGGCCGGTGAGGGTTGGGAAGAAATTGAATCTTTGGAGTCTAGTTCCGCCTCTCCAGGTCTTCCAAAGACCTCACTCTCTCTGGACATTTCTCTGGCCCCGGTGTCCATATCCTGGCATCCGTGTTAGGATTTGGTTGCATTCTTGGAGCTTGAGTGCTTTCTTTGGTTTTTAGTTGCAGAGCTTGCTGGCCAAGGGTCTCTATATTTTTTCAAGCAAATCCTCCTAAAATTGCTTAGGCATTGTCTATAATTACATTTTCTCATTCATTTTGAGCCCACATCTCAATTTCCACTGACTGTAGCCATTTCCTCTGTTCCTATTTTTTGTAAAATTGATTTTTTGAGCTTCTGAAAATTTGCAAGATTGTGTATTTTTGCTCAAGATCGTGCTGGGAAAAGAACCTTCAGGCACCAACAGGTTCGTCATTCTAGACCACGCTCTTTGCAGACCTCTTTTTCAGTGAAATTTGGATAAAATAAACATAAAGAATTCCTAGGTCAGTCATCAATTAAGCTGCCCATTAATCTTTTGTTTACGGTAGCTCTGACCATGACAATGTGAGGTGGCGTGAGTTGCATGAGAGGTTACATCGACATTGTTGACTAATCAACTCCATCACAAATCTTGAATTTGAATTGAAGAATTCTTGCAATCCCTCGTTGCTTTCCATATTCTTCAATTGATTTTTGTTAATCGGTGATAAATTTTCAACATCAAAGGATACTTACTATGGTATTTTCAGTCAGCTGTTATTGCCCTTTCTCTTGAGGCACCCAACTTTGCCTAGAATACAACCTTGCCAGTTTAGCCATTGCATCAAATTTTCAGCACCAAGGGGTATTTACTGTAGTATTTTTAGTCAGTTATCATTGCCTTTTAATTTCAGCCACCGCATCAATTTTTCTGCATCAATGGGTTTTTTTCAGGCAGTTGTCTTTAAATTTTTAGTTTCAGTCACTGGTGAGATCTTCTCCTTTCTTGTTATTTCGTTTTTTATAACTATTATTAATAATTTTTTAAAATAGCTGGTTGGCTGTGGTGATTTTGTGTTTAGGATTTGTAGGCTTAATGTATGCAGTGTGTTTTCATTTGCAAGTCTTGGAATATAACCTATTTTTTTTTTAAAGTACTATTGCATGAATTTTTAGTCTAGCTTGGATTCACACCCAAAATTGTATGCTCTAAATTTTTTTAAGGCATTGTATTGTGTGTGTGGTTACTACTAGTTGTAGGGTGCGACTCATAAAATTGTCTATGTGAAATAAGTTTGCTATAAAAAAAAAAATGCAAATGTGTATTTCGCCTGTGTAACACAAATTCTTTGTACACATAGCCTGCCCCAAGCCTAGATAAAGGAGCATATGGTTTTGTTAGGTAGCTGACAACCAACGTAAAACTTTGTCAGATCTTATTATCATGAATTCTTACCAAATTCACCTAGATCAAGGGAATAGATCGTGTCAATATAAAAGGGAGAGGGTTAATAAGTTAGCACAATAAACTAAGATAAAATTAGTAACTTGGAATATAAGGACTCTTACGAGAAGAAGTATGGAAATAGTGGAAATAATATTTTGAAGGAAAATTAACTTAATTTACCTTTAAGAGACAAAATGTGTAGGAGAAAAAGTTAGAGAAATTGAAAAATCAGGATTTAAACTTTGGTACACTGGTAAAGAGAAGCATAAAAATAAGGTGGGTATTATTGTAGATAGAGACCTAAAAGATAATGTAGTAGATGTTAAAAGAATAGGGGATAGGATCATTAAAATCAAGATAGTTTTAGGCCTGGAGATAGTGAACATCATTAGTGCATATGCACCCCAAATAGGCTTAGCAGAAAATCTGAAAAGACAATTTTGGGAAGATATGGACAGTATTTTACAAGGAATACCAATGTATGAAAAGACATTCATAGGAGTTGATTTGAATGGTCACATGATAAGGATAATATAGGATATATGAGAGTATACATGGAGGCCATGGATATAGATATAAAAATGAGGCTGGTGATACAATCTTAGATTTTTCCATGTCTTATGATTTGGTCATATTGAATACTTGCTTTATAAAAAAACAAGAACACTCAATGTAAGGACCCGACCCTTTATGCGGGCCCAGGTGGTTACTAATCATACAAAATACTTGTACCTGTTCAAGATACATAAACAACCCGCCCTAAATAGGGACATACGGGTGTAAATCATACATAATTACGATGTAAATGTTGCGGAAAAGCATAAACATCCATTGAGATTTCTACTAGACTCATACCAGAGTTTACTATTATATCTTGAATATACAATCATCCAGATTCAAAGCGAAACCTGCCAATACAATTCCCAAAGGGAAGATGTTCCAACTACATTTAATCCACATATTCTACTTACGTATACTCTAATCCAAAAACGATCTTCCAAGTCCCTCTTGCTACTAGGACTGACGTCGTGATGGACCTGAAAATAAGGGTTATATAACGGGGTGAGACACATCTTAATATGGAAGAAAGTGTTACAACAATGTGTGACTACATATATGCACATGTTCATACAAACTCATACGTTTGAAACATTTGTTTATAGTACTGTAACGTAGAACATTTATTTGCACATCAAGTATTTAAATCATGCATATGAATATTAGAACACCCCCAACTTGATATGACAAAATGCCTATTTTACCCCGTGGCACGGGTTGTGCACTGATTGCCTCCGATAGTGCCCTGTTCGTGCAGACGAAGCCGAACATCTTATGGTTCGACCGCCCCCTGGTTTATTTTCACCAGCAGCTTACTAACTCCTCGTAGGTCAACCATCTAACGTACCCATCTCATGTATGGTTGCACTTGTACTATCCATACCGATTTTCTCGTGCATGGTTGCACCGTAGTGCCAACATCAGTACCTAGCCCTAGGAGTTTATTTCAACCCCCGTACTGGAGTATTTTTCAACCCCTTTTTCAACTGAAGTTTCTTTCAACTTCTTTTTTGGTCACAAGCTGTGGTTCTAGTATCATATATACAATTTATAGCAAAATATAGTAACCTGTGTAATTCCAGTATATTCACAATTTCAAATAATCACAGTGGGTTCAAATCGGTGCCTATCCACTCAGTTTACCCTTCTTTACTGATTTTGCTCGGTGTATCACCGGCCTCTGTTTTCCACATAATCAGTATATCAAATATTAGAACACCGTTCCCATAATCTATATCAATAGTATAGAAAATTCATACATTTCCATTTCAACATATATCACACGAGTTTAATCCAAAAATCTGCTAAATGATATAAATCCAGTAAACATCATTTAAAAGGATAAGTAAAGAATTCAAGCATCTCCTATTACAATATAAATGCAAATAAATGTTTTTTCGTAAAATTTGGAGATCATAAGCCAAAATCCTCGTTTTTACCAAAAATCGAAAAATCGTAAAACCGACATTTCTACTTTGTAAAATTTAACAAATAAGCAGTTAAATCATACATAATAACATAAACTAGCTTTTTAGCGGTTTAGTTTTTTCAAAAATGCTGTTGTAATCAAATTCTCCGTACCTCAAACCCGAAAGTAGAAGCACGAATGGTTTGGTCTAAAACTACGACCTTGGATCCTCGAAACCTAACAACCACAGTACGTAACCTTGTTATAATCACGACCACTATCTAATTGTAAAATCAGAAAGGAGATAAGATCCTTACCTCGGTTTTTGGGAAAAACCCGAAAACCCTCGAAATAACGATTTGATCGTCTACAGTTGTAGAACTCCTCCTTCTGATTCACGCAGACACCTCCGATCGTTGAACCGGACGACGAACGGAGAAGAATCTTAGAGAGAGAGAGAGAGAGAGAGAGAGAGAGAGAGCTCGGTGGTAGAGAGAGAGAGATCTTTTTGTGTAACTTAGCCCCAAAGCAACCCCTTTAGAGCCTTTAAAGCGCCGTTGACTGAGTCAACTTCATTGACGAGGCGGTGGTTTCGTCGACGAGGTTCTGAATTTCGTCGATGAGGATTTCCCAAGAACTTCCCAAAACCCCTTGGTATTCCCTCGTCAACGAGACTCTGAATTTTGTCGACGAGGAACTATAGGGACATCGTCGATGAAAGCGACCTTCGTCAACGAACCCTGTTTATTTGAAGGTTCGGGTCTCTACACTAACTTTCAAGAGTGGGTACAATAGAAGCCAAATTGATTTCTTCTTAACTAGGAACGGGGATCGTCCATTTTTTTAAGGATTGTAAAGTTATTCTAGATGAAAGTTTGGCTACACAACATAGAGTCGTTGTATTAGAGATGCATATAAAAAAATGGAAGAGAAGGAGTAGCATAAATCAACACAAAAGGACTAGATGGTAGAACTTGAAGGGAGATAATAGAGCAAAATTCAAAGATAAAATGAACAAAGCGTGTGATTGGATAGTAGGGGATAAGGTATTCCAAATTCTATTGTAAGAATAGCGAAAGAGGTTTCAGGTGAGTCTAAAGGAAGATACTTGGGTGGTGAAGAAAATTGTGGTGGGATTAAGAAGTCCAAAATGCCATTGAAAACAAAAAGAAATTGATATAAAATATGGAAAAATTGTAGAAATATAAAAAATCTTGAAAAATATAAAGAAATGAGAAAAAATGCAAAAAATACTATTAATGATGTTAAACATAGAGCTTATGATAATTTTTATTAGGGGTGTAATCGGTTTAGTTTGGTTATGAGCCAAATCGAAAACCGAACCGAATCGTGCGGTTTTTGAACTTCTTGAACCGAACCAAAAACCGAACTGACTGTTATATCTCACAGAGAACCGAACAATGGCAGTTCGGTTATGATTTTATTTGGTTTTTAACCGATTTTTTAATTATTTAATTATTTTTCACAATTATCTCGTGAACCAATGGTTCGGTTTTGGGTTTCTAACCAAATTGATCCTTAGCCCAATACAAAGCCCATTATAACAATTGGGCCTTTATTGAAAGGGCCTTTATTGAGGGCCTTGGGATTCAAATATGGGCAGCCAGGTGCACTAAAGCAAGCCCTCAGCCCATTAGTTAGTAGTTGGGTTGGGAGTTGGAAAGGAAGGGAGGGGGGGGGGGGAACCTATATTTATGGGTGGGGGAGAGACTTCAAATCTCTACCACATCCAATGTGGGACAAGAATAGGTGGGGAGGCTGAGAGCATTGAGAGTTTTTACACTCTTGCTGTCCCACATTGAAAATTTGTGTGGGAGGGGAGTCTCTCCAAGTTTATAAAAACAAACTATTTCTCTCTCTTTTTTGTTTCTCTAGAATGAGATAGCTTCTTGTGGAAATAATTCTCATTTATCGTAACATAGGTACAAGTCTATATAAATAGATGTATAGTAGAAGAATAGAAGGAAAGAACCAAAGATGCTAACTTCTGAGGAAACTAAATATTCTAGGATATTCACACATTTACAGCCGAGATTCTCTTAGAAAAATAGGAAAGTTGACTAAACAGATTTGAAACTTTCCAACACTTGCTCTTAAGCTGGTTTGAAGATATCTTCCATGGCAAGCTTGCTAATGAAGTTTTCGAATTGTTTCTTCGGTAGTCCCTTTGTCAGTACGTTTGCTACTTGCTTAGCTGTCGAGATATATGGTAGACAAATTACTCCATCATCTATTTTCTCCTTGATAAAATGCTTGTCTACCTCCACATGTTTAGTTCTATCATGAAGAACTGGATTGTCAACGATAGCTATTGCAGCTTTATTGTCACAATACAGTTTCATTGGTAGTGAATTAGTAATTTTTAATTCTTACAGCAACCTTTTGATCCATAGTGCTTCACAAATTCCATGAGTAGCAACCCTAAATTCTGCCTCTGCACTACTCCTTGCAACCACATTTTGTTTCTTGCTGCGCCATGTTACTAGGTTTCCTCTAACAAAGGTGCAATAGCCATAAGTTGATCTTCTATTAGTGATTCTTCTAGCCCAATCTGCATCAGTGTATACTTCAACCTGTAAATTCCTATGTCCTCCAAATAATAAACCTTTACCAGGAGTCCCTTTTAGGTACCTTAAAATCCTGTACACAACATCAAAATGCTCGGGTCCTGGTGAGTGCATAAATTGACTTACCACGCTTGTTGCAAAGGCTATGTCAAGACGTGTATGAGAGAGATAAGGAGTTTCCCTACCAATCTTTGGTATTGCTCTCTATTGATCACTTCTTCAACCTTAGCTGGTTGGAGTTTTATGTTCGGTCCTATAGGTGTTTCTGCTACTTTGCACCCTAGTAGACCTATTTCTCCAAGTAAATCAAGCACATACTTGCGTTGGGAAACAAAAATTCCTTTCTTTGACCTTGTAAATTCCATACCAAGAAAATACTTCAAGTTGCCTAAGTCTTTGATCTCAAATTCCTTAGCAAGGATCTTCTTTAACCTTTCTAGCTCATTGCTATCATCACCTGTCAGAATTATATCATCTACATACACAATAAGGATAGCCATTTTACCTTCACTCATGTGTCTGTAGAACATAGTATGATCGGCTTGACCTTGGTTGTAGCCATGACTCTTTGCTACCTTCCCAAAGCGTTCATACCAAGCTTTAGGAGATTGTTTGAGTCCATACAATGATTTCCTCAATCTGCACACCTTGCCTTTGCCACCTTTCCCTTCAAATCCTGACAGTAGATCCATAAAGACATACTCCTCTAAGTCTCCATTTAAGAAGACATTCTTCACATCTAGTTGATAAAAGGGCCGGTTAGAGTGAGCTGCTAGAGAGAGCAACACACGGATTGAGTTCATCTTGGCTACATGAGCAAATGTTTCCTAGTAGTCAATTCCATATATGAGTGAACCCCTTCACCACAAGTCTTGCTTTGTACCTTTCTATACTCCCATCAACCTTGAATTTTACTGTAAATACCCATTTACAGCCAACAGTCTTCTTCCCCTCTGGTAGGTCACCAATTTCCCAAGTTTCGTTAGTAATTAGTGCATCCATCTATTCTTGAACAGCCAATCTCCACTCCTGGTGATTTGGTGCTTCTTGAATGGTTCTTGGAATATATAGATGAGAAACATTTGAAGTAAAGGCCTTATGAGAATCGGAGAGTCTATGATAGGATAGATGGTTGGAAATAGGATGTGTGGTACAGGTTCTAACTCTTTTCCTAAGGGCAATGGGCAGGTCAAGATCAGAAGAATTATCAAAACAAGGATCTGGAGAAGAAAAAGTACCTGGAGTATGTGAAGGAGGACCAACTTGTGTAGGTGATGATGATTGGCCTTGCTCTAGATTTGAAGAAAGAGCTTTATTATTCTGATGATTTCTTCTTCTAGTATAAACATGAAGTTCAGATGAGGGAATATTTGATAGTACTTCTCCCCTTATTTGTGAATCAGGTATGCCTTGTATAGGTAGACTAGGATTTCCATTATTTTCGCCTGTTAAAGTATCGGTTTCCCCACCCTTTGAAGAGTGGATGTCGATGTCAAGGAAAACATTTGGAAGAGGCTTAGAAGTTTGCCAGAACTCATCTTCAGTTTCATTTTTCTCCCTTTGAAGATAGTTATGATAAAAAAAAGGGCTGGTTTTCAATAAAAACAACATCCATATTGATATGAATTTTTCTGGTTAGAGGGTTAAAACATTTGTCCCCTTTTTTATTTGGAGCATATCCAAGGAAAACACATTTTTCTGCCCTAGGATCAAGCTTGGATCGAAGATTGGTAGGTATATGAACAAAAACAGTGCATCCAAATACTTTTAGTGGCAAGTCTGATGATATCCGACATGTAGGAAACAATTTTTTTAGGCAATCTAAGGGAGTGCTGTACTTTAGCACTCGAGTAGGCAACCTATTAATGAGATAACATGCAGTTAAAACAGCATCACCCCATAGATATTTAGGAACTTGCATTGAAAACATTAGGGCTGTGCAACCTCTAACAAATGGAGATTTTTTCTTTCAGCAATGCCATTTTGTTATGGGGTGTCACGACAAGTAGATTGATGTTGGATACCCT
This sequence comes from Malania oleifera, assembly GCF_029873635.1. Taxonomy (NCBI): domain Eukaryota; kingdom Viridiplantae; phylum Streptophyta; class Magnoliopsida; order Santalales; family Ximeniaceae; genus Malania; species Malania oleifera. The sequence continues at coordinate 68,017,248 of NC_080427.1, read as the reverse complement.
TTGTTGAAAGAAACATTCCTAAACATTTGTTAAAATATTTAGTACCATTATCAGTTCGTAGGAGACTAATTTTCGTTTGGAATTGGGTTTCAACCATATTATAAAAATCCTGAAAAAAATTTTCAACCTCAGATTTGTCACTGAATAAGTACACCCAACACAAACGTGTATGATCATTAATAAACGTAACAAACCATTTCTTACTAGAAGTAGTAGTGATTTTTGAGGGACACCAAACATCACTATGAATTAAATAAAAAAGTTTGGAAGAATGATAAGCTTTTGATTGATAGGTGCTTTGGTGACTTTTGGATATGTGGCAAACATTACGATGAAGAGAATTGCAATCCAGTTTTTTTAAATAAGCTAAGAAACAAATGTCTTAAATAGAGAAAACTAGGATGTCCTAGTCTAAGATGCCAAAGCATTATTTGTTCACATACAAAAACAGAACTAGTACTACTACTCAAACCCTGAGCTTGTTTATTGTTGAATAAAGTCTCATTGAAGTACTAGAGTCCATCAATCATCCTAGCATTGCCAATCATCCTCTCCGAGAGTTGGTCCTAAAATTCACAATGGGAATCAAAGAAAATGACAAAAATTAGAATCTCGTGAGAGTTTACTAACAGATAGCAGGTTACAAGCAAGTTTAGGGACGTGAAGGATAGATTTGAGTTCTATTTTTTCAAAGATTTGGACAAAACCTGTTCCAGAAATGGATGAAAAACTTTCATCTGCAATTCTAATCTTTTTATTACCAGAACAAGGAGACTAATATTGAAACAATTGTGAGGTATTGGTCATGTGATCCGATGCACCAGAATCAATAATCCATGATGCAAGATTTAAGCAACAAGGGTAGGCACTAGAGTTATCACCTGTTTGGGCCAATGAACCAGTAGGAAGACTAGACGCAGAAGTAGATTTCAGCAGTTGAAGAAGATGATCCACTTGCGTAGCACTTAGGAAATTAGCTTCATTGGCTTTAGGGACTGCATGATTGCTGTCAGAGGGTCCAGATTTGTTGCTCTTCTAGTTTGCTGGCTTTCCATGGAGTTTCCAACAATTTTCTCGAGTGTGGCGTGGCTTATTGCAATAGTCACACCATATTTGAGGCTTATCTTCCAACCTCCTTTGATTAGAGTAAGGCTGTTGTGCGGAAATATTGGCAGTAGCCAAATCTGTGTAACTAGCAGCATGAAGAGCAGGATTATTGGCAGCAAGTAGAGCAGTATTTTCCATAGTCTCATCCTCCTTTATCTTCATCATCACACTCTTTAGACAATCTTCTCGTCGTACTTCAGAAAATACTTCCCCGAGTGGGGGTAGAGGCTGTCTCCCTAGGATTCTTCCCTGAAAAGTAAGGTGAACTCCCAAAAGGGGGGGGGGGGTGAATTGGGTTTTTAAAATTTCCTTGCTTACTTTGTATTCAAAAATTCCTTAGTTGAATTTTAATCTTAGCAATTTACCAATAACCACAATACTATTGATAATCAATTAATTTTAACCAATATTCAATCTCAAGTTCAAATCTTTGATATTGACACTTAGCTGATTAAATTTCATAAATCAGATTAGGATAAAATAAAACTCAGATTTCAAATTTAAAAACTCAAATTTTATTCCTTTACTCCAATCAATATAATTTTCAGATTTTTGAAAACTTTTAGTTTAAAATACCTTGTAGCTGTTTTAATTTTCAAAATCAAGACTTTGATGAATTTGTCAAACCAACCAACTAACTAATGTATGCTGAAAATATGCTTTCAAAGCAAGATTCTAGCACTCCCAAAAGTTTAGCAAGATATAAAAATCATCCACGCAAATAATCTACTTGCAGAAAATAAAGAGAGTAGGGAGAAGAGCTTAAAGCCGGATTTTTTACAAGGTTCGGCCTGCAACCTACGTCCTTGCCCCAAGCAACCGCTGTGAGGATTCCAATTTTTTATTAGACCAAGTTACAACCTTTCTCCTTCTCAGGTGGAGATCACTCTCTAACAAAAATACCCCTTCTCGTTAGCCAACGATTCAACAACCCTATATCGTCAAAAACAACAAGGAAAAACAAACTTTGTTGCCGTACAAAGAACACTCTCAGTTAGAGTAGATTTGTACAAGTTAAAAGTACAATATACTTAAGAAAATAAACAATATAAAGAGATGAAACTCAAAGTAAATATCACCGGGGTTCTTTCTTAGATTGTAAAACTCAATTAGAGCACAAGAACTGTAAGCTTTAATTCAGCAAGTACTCAGTAATAGCTTTTAGCAAGAACTCTTTGAAAGTATGAGAATTTGATCAATAGCTGATTATTGGTAATTGTTGGTGTGTGTAATCCTTGGGTTTAGCATGTATTTATAGATAGAAAAAGTAATATTTCATGTTCCGCAAGTTTACTTGCAATATTCCCCAAGCTTTTAGAAAGTTTGGGGACCTAGCAATCAATTTTGGAAACTTTCCCTCGCTGTTTTAAATTTAAAAAGCCAAAGGTCAGTCGACTGTGATTCACAGGGTCAGTCGCCTGATCCTTTATAACTCAGCGAAAATTCTAACACAGAATGGGGTCAGTCGCTTGAGCCTATAAGGTCAGTCGCCTGATGCTATTATGTTTGCTCAATTTATTCAGCATAAAAATATCAGTCAACTGATTAAACAATGTCAGTCGCCTGATGTTATAATATTCCAAAAACTTTGTTTTTCAACACTTTAAACCTTTGATTTTGAAAAACTTAAATGAGACTTATTAAAAACATTTTTTGGGGTTTTTAAAAGCAAGTCTCTAAGTGCATAATAATTCCTAAGAGCTTCAACCATTTATATTGAAATTTAATGAAGTACTCACATGAGACTTCTTAAAATTCTTACTTTCTATAACACTAAGTCTTCATGCTTTTGCTTCCATTCTTTGAGTCTATTTTGACTTCTTTCTTCAAAGGACTTTAAGCTTCATTTGATCTTCTATCTTTGAGTCCAAGCTTTTAATAAACTTCATCAAGCACTTGAGATCTTGATCCTTTTAATAAAACCACTTGAATTATGAAACATCATCACTTAACCACATATGTTAAGTTTCCTTGATTTGTTATCATCAAAATAAGATTCTTAAGCCTTATTCGGCCAACAATCTCCCCCTTTTTTATGATGACAAATAAGACGCAAAAATGAGTAAGCCTTAAAAAGGCTCCTCCTTGCAATAAGCATAATCTTTACATAATTTTGAAAATAAGTCATTTATAATTGCATATCATTGTTTCGGTTCATCAAATTCAACTCAAGTTTTTCAGTTCATCAAATTCAACTCAAGTTCATATTTCAAGATCATCAATGTTAAGTTCATATTTGTCAATTCATAATTATAATATTATCAACAATGCATATCAGCAATGTTTTTTCAGTTTTGCTCAAAAGTTTTCCCCCTTTTGACATCAATCAAAAAGAGATAAACACAAACATGCTAAAGCATAGAGCTGTAGTAGCACAAAAATAGAAAATAATAGTTATCATGTTGTAATCAAGGAGACCAAAAATAACATGAGAAACAATCAAGAATTACAAAGCAACTATTTGAAAAAAATATCTACGCATCTGTAGTTGTATCGTCATATTCAGTTCCTTCTTCTGCTTCTTCATCATCTTCATCTTCCTCTTCATTCCCTTCTTCTTTAGTGTTTGCTTCACTTATCTCCATAGGATCTTTTCCACGTGAAGAGCCAACTATGTGCTTTCAAATACGACCAAGACGTTGATCCAGTGAAGAATAGTTGGTTTGAAGAGATGCAAAATTTTCTTGAAGAGTGTGAAGTTCAGATCTCATTTCACCACTAAAGATGGAGAATTGTTGATGAAAAGGAAGAAACCAGGAAGGTGCATCAGCTACCTGAGGAGCAAGTTGTTGAGCCGGTGGTTGGGGAACAGGATCTTGCCTTTGTCTTCTTCCCAACTTAGGAAACCAGCCTTGCTTGTGTTTTTCGTAACCCATTTGCTTAAGAGTGGTAGACGAGAAAATGTCATAATGGGTCCGCTTGATGAACAAGTCATTTGGAGAAGCTATTTTGAGATGGGCAAAGATTAGATTCAGATTTCCTCTATATGGTAAAATTACTCTATGTGCTTTAGTTCTTGAGACTATCCATTTCAGAATCAAATTCGATAAATCAAGCTTCTTCTTTTTATGTAAGCACCATATGAAGAAACAATCCAAATAAGAGATGTAGTCATGTGATCGTACTTGAGGCAAAATATTGTATGTGATGATCTTTTGGAGAATCTGTGCCAGAAGTTTTAATTGTTTATAAAGTGGAGGATGTCCAAAATAAACCGGTTCCTCATCCATAATCAGTGGCAGAAATTGTTCTGGGGTAAAACCTTGTTCCATAATCCATGATTGTCCAAATGTTGGACATTCAAATTCACCTTGACGAATGCTGAAAATAGTTGCCAAAGTTTGTGGAGTAAGTGCAGTTGTCTTTCCCATAACTTCGGTAGTAGTTACCATGTCTCCTTTAACCAAGTTTCCAAAAAAAATCTTAACTAGATTTGTAAAGGCATCCTTAGCGTGATATGTGACAACTTTCTTCCATCCTAACACTCTAAACATAGACAAAATTTCAGGAACATTTTCTTCAAAGAACTTGGTATCTAAGACTTTACTGAAAATGGGGTCAGTGGAACGAATATGATCTTTGTAAAGTTTCTTTGCGTGAGGACTGATAAGCCATTTCTCGATGTTCTCGCTGTCATCTTTCCTAGAAGAGGATCCTTTGTATCTAGCGGTTTTTGTTTGTGGCATGATGATGCGAACGGTAAAACCCTAGAAAATCATGAGGGAATGATGTAGAAAGATGTTCTTCAAAGTTTAAACAGAGGATTTTGAGTGATGGAGGCACTTGAGATCAAAGGGGAACAGGTGGAGGAGAAGAGAGAAACAGGGTCAGGTGCCTGGGAAGTTGAAAGGTTAGGGTTTCACGCACTTTAGGTATTTAAATCGCCATCAGTCAGTCGACTAAAATTGAGGGGGTCAGTTGGCTGACCTCTTTAGTGCATTTAAATTTTCTCAAACAGTAGCAAGTTAGTCGACTGAGGCTCAGAGGGTCAGTCGCCTGACTTTACTAATCCTAAATTACTAACAAAGTCAGAAAAGGTTTAGTCGACTGTGCCTTATGGTTCAATAGCCTAACCTCACTTGCCTTTCAAATGTTACTTTACTACTCATTCAATATCCTCTTTAAACAACTTCTCTGCTATGTAATAATCTGTTTGCTTCCTGATTCTCTTTCTTTTGATTTATCCCTTTTCCATTTTACCAAGCTTCAAATGACTTTCCAAATTGGCTTATTGAAGCATATGGCTTCTTTGATTTCAAAGATAAGCCTTGGACAATTCATCCATTGATTGTGGCCAACAATGCCATGTTTTATATTCATTTGATTCAATATAATAGTTATCAAATAAGCTTAGACACTTATTCTTTAAGATTTTCATATTTTATTTCAATCTTGGTTACTACTCTTGTTTAAGTTGTGGTTTTGTGAACTTTCTGAATTTTTAGTAGTTGCTTATGATATGGTCATTGAGTTGAAGCTATTAAACTATTACTAACTTATATAATCTCAGAAAGACTACTTAGGTGCATTTAAACGAAATTTATTTGCACTTGCACTTGCACTTGCTTAAGTATGTATATCCTATTGATTAATTCAGTTCTTAACCAGCTGAGCTACAAATTTTTACTTTGAATCTTTAATAAATGTTTGATTAAACAATAGGATCTCAAAATAACTTAGGATTTGCAACATTGCTAGAACTCTTTTAACTCAATCTTCCAAATCTCAAGTTTATTCAAAGAGCAGCATATGTTGTGCTCTTAGATTTTTAACCTTAAGTATTTATAACCTTTCATTTAACAATTCAACTAAGGTTATTCTAACTCTTCCCTTATAGCTGATATTATGAATCATTTACCATGATATGCATAGTCAAGTTTGCATTAGATTCCTCATTTCACTTAGCTTTTCAGGGTTTCAATTTAGTAATTTACATTGTAAGTATTATCTACTATTAGAGCACACTTATAGTTATCGCTAAATCTTTTCTTATATTTGATTTGGCTATCTTAAACCTTGTAGGCTATGGAGACATTCCCATCCCTTTTTATTTTAGTACAAATTTAGTTTTCTGAATTCCTAAAAAGGGAATGACTATTCCTAAGACCTATGGAGTCCTTAGTTTGTGAACTATGCTTTCATCTTGGTACCCATACTTTTTTCGGACTTAATGGTTTAATGAGAGATGTTTCTTTTGCTCTCCAAACCTGTTTAGTTTTTACACATTTTCTCTTTAATGGACATTCAAACTTTATATGTCCCTTCTTTTAATATAGGAAGTATGTGGTGTGAGTGTAAGCATTTGAGGAGGTGCTAGCATAGTCTTTAGTGGCTTTTACAAAGTATCCCATGTAGAGGTTCTTTTTCCTTGTGTTGTCAACTCCATTGAATCTTTCTTTGTGATCTAACCATTTTATCAAGGTTTTCTTTTCCTCTAGTTGAAGATGATTTTGGCTTGATTCTTAATTTTACTTTTAAGATTATAAATTTTCGGGTCTTGTATATTTTTACCCTTTACTTGTAGCATTATTGGATCTTGAGACATTTTGTTGATTTTTCTTTCTAATTCAGATATATACAGATCTTTTTCATTTTCCATAGAAGATTGAGATCTTAGATCTTCCAATTCTCTTATCACATTTTCATTCTTGCTTTCTATTCTCTTGATTTTTAAGTCCATTTCTTTTTCAGCAAAATTTTTAAATTTCAGTTCTTTCATCACAACTTCATTCTTATTTTTCAATGAAGTGCATCTTTTAGTTACTTTAACTAGAATCTTATGAGCCTTGAATAGTTCCATTTGTAGTTCTTTATAAGATGACATACTTTCATCACTGAAATCACCAGATGAACTAGATTCATTGTATGAATTATCACAAGATTTGGATGAAGAGCTTTGTTCTTCATGATCGTCCCATGCCATAAGGCAAGCATTAGCAACCTCTTGGTCACTTGATTCATTTTCTGAGCTACTAGAGCTAATATTGTTCCATGTAGTTACCTTCCTTGCCTTTTTCTTTTTCTTTTTAAAATCCTTCTTGAGTCGTGGACAATCCAGTTTTATGTGTCTAACTTTCATGCAATTATAGCATGTAGGAGGTTCTTTCTTTGTTTCCTTCTTATTAGTTTCTCCTTTTTCCATTTTGGAGTCCCAGAATTTATTTTTCTTTCTAAGGATTTTTGTAAGTTTCTTGGTTATGAAGGCTATATCGTTATCATCTATTACCTCTTCATCTTCATTGCTAGAGCTTTCATTTGAGGCTTTAAATGCAATGGATTACTTGGCTTTAGATTTTCCTCTAATTCTTTCGTTTATTGACATCTCATAAGTGAGGAGAGATCCTATCAATTCATCAAGGGAGGTGTTTTTCAAGTTTCTTCCTTCTGTAATTGCAGTGGCCTTAAGTTCCCAAATTGGTGGAAGTCCTTTACGGATTTTCGAGATCATCTCATAAGTTGAGTAGTTTTTTCCTAAGGCATTGAAGGAGTTTATTATGTGGGTGAACCTAGTGTACATACTAGTAATGGTCTCATCAGGGTTCATCCTAAATGCTTCATACTCGCTAGTGAGCATATCGATTCTACTATCTCTTACATCAACCGTTCCTTCATAAGGTACTTCAAGTTTATCCCAAATTTCTTTGGCTGATTTGCATGCCATAATTCTATTGAACTCATTTACATCTAGAGTACAATATAGTGCATTCATTGCACTAGAGTTTATTTGCAGCATTTTTAAGTCACTATTTGTCATCTCTTTTTCTTCTGACTCACATTGTCCTAGAGTTCCTTTGCAGTAGAATAGCACATGTAATTAGCACTAATAGCTTCATCCATAGCATTCACGAGCCATGTCATCACCACGGAATTTTCAGCATCCCATATAGCATAAGATGGGCTTGTCTTCTCGGGCTCCTTAGTTTCACTAGTCAAATACCCTATCTTCCCTTTTCCACGAATATACATCCTGACAGATTGTGACCACAGCAGGAAGTTGGCCTCATTCGATCTTATATTGGTAATTTGGATAGAATAAGGTTCAGAATTGGTAGGTCTGGTTTTAGGTTTGGTTTCGGGTTTATCTTTGTTTGAAGTTTCAGTCGTGGCTACAACAACAGAAGAGATTAGGGTAGAGTTGAACAAGGAAGAAAACCCTATAGAGATTAGGGTTAGATTGGAGCCGTCAAGGGAAACTAGGGTTTACACGAGGCCAAGAGCTGGACCTAGCTTTGATACCATCTAGAATGAGATAGCTTCTTGTGGAAATAAGTCTCATTTATTGTAACATAGGTACAAGTCTGTATAACTAGATGTACAGTAGATGAATAAAAGGAAAGAACCAAAGATGCTAACTTCTAAGGAAACTAAATATTCTAAGATATTCACACATTTATAGCCAACTCCGCTTGTGATGCACTTAATGTCCTAATTTTTTCACGCACAACCGGTCCTAAGCCCGAGTAAAGGAGGAGGGTTGCATTAGGTAGCTGATAGTCAGTGTAAAATTTGTCAGATCACTATGATATGAATCCTTACCGAATATTTGCTTAGGCGTCCCCTACAAGCGACGCGTTGCACTTGAACCACCTGGGTATAGCAAAAAGTGGGTGAGGGTAGGCTAGGTCGTTGCCCCGAAGCGACGTGTCGTGTCGGCGCCCGGGCACGGTGTCAAATATGTGAGGGTTCCTGCATCATTCTAGACGTGGGCAGGTAAAGACGTTAGTTCAGGAAACTAGTATTAGATTAGCAGCTTGGAATACAGGGACATTTACGGGTAAAAGCGTGGAAATTGTGGATACAAGGATTAGAAGAAGAATTAATATAATTTGCCTTCAAGAAACTAAGTGGGTGGGGGAGAAAGCTAGAGAAATCGATAAATCAAGATTTAAACTTAGGTACACTGGAAAAGAAAAACATAAAAATGGAGTAGACTATTATAGACAAAAATTTAAAAGATAGCGTTGTGGATGTAACTAGAGTAAGGGATCGAATTATAAAAATCAAGATGATATTAGGACAAGAGATAATAAATATCATTAGTGTTTATGCTCCTCAAGTTGGCTTAGCAGAAAATCTTAAGAGGCAATTTTGGGAAGATATGGATAGTATTATACAAGGCATACCATGGATTGAGAAAATATTTATAGGAGGAGATCTGAATGAACATGTTGGAAGAGATAATAAAAATTATGAGAGGATACATAGAGGATATAGATATGGAGACAAAAATGAGTTTGGGGAGTTGATCTTAGACTTTGCTATATCATATGATTTTAGTATAATGAATACTTGCTTTAAGAAGAAAGAAGAACACTTAATAACCTTTAAAAGTGGACAAAATAGAAGTCAAATGGATTTTGTTTTAACTAGGAGGGTAGATTGTTTATCATGCAAGGATTGTAAAGTTATTCCAGGTGAAAGTCTAACCACACAACATATAGTCTTAGTGTTAGATATATGTATTAAAAAATCGAAGAAAAAGGATAAAATAAACCAGTGTAAGAGAACTAGATGGTGGAATCTAAAAGGAGAAAATATAATAAAATTTAAAGATAAAATGATCAAAGATGGGGATTGGACCATAGAGGATGGGATAAATACAAATACTCTTTGGAATAGAATAGCGAAAGAGATTTTAGGTGAATCAAGGGGAAGATTCTCGAATAGCAAAGAGAGTTGGTGGTGGGATAAAGATGTACAAAAAATCATAAAGACAAAAAGAATTTGGTATAAATTGTGGCAAAAATGTAGAAACAAAGATAACTTTGAAAAATATAAGGAGGCAAGAAAAGATGCAAAAAAGGTCGTTAGTGAAGCTAAATATAGATCATTTAATAGTTTGTATGATAGATTAGGTACAAAAGAAGTGGAAAGAGATATATTTAAACTTGCTAAAGCTAGAGAAAGGAAGAGCAAGGACTTGGGAAATGTAAAATGTATAAAAAGTGAGGATGATATTGTCTTGGTTAAGGACAAAGACATTAAAGAAAGATGACGAAGTTACTTTAGTAAGTTGTTTAACGAAAATCAAATAGAAGGCTTAAACTTAGAATTGTCAAATGAGGAAAAGACTAAAAATATAAGATTTATTCGCAAAATTAGAGTTAATGAAGTTAAGTTTGCACTAAAAAAGATGAAAAATGGGAAAGCTATGGGACTAGATAACATCCCAATTGAAGTTTGGAAATGCTTGGGTGATAACGGAATTATATGGTTAACTAATTTACAATCGTAAAAACTAAGAAAATGCCAGATGAATGGAGGAAAAACCCTTTAATACCTATATACAAAAATAAATGAGATATTCAAAATTGTAATAACTATCGCGGAATTAAACTTATGAGTCATACGATGAAACTATGGGAAAGGGTAGTTGAACAAAGATTAAGGTTAGAAACAAAGATCTCAGAAAATCAATTTGGTTGTTGGGAGATCTACCATAGAAGCTATTTATCTTTTAAGAAGATTAATGGACAAATTTAGGAAAAAGAAGAGGGACTTGCATATGATATTTATTGACCTTGAGAAAGCATATGATAGGATACCTAGGGAAGTTCTATGGTGGGTTTTAGAAAAAAAGGGTGTATGTTGTAGGTATGCCGATGTCATTAAGGATATGTACGATGGAGTAATGACTAGTGGAAAGACTATAGATGGAGAAACTAGAGAATTTCTGATCACCATAGGTGTACATCAAGGATCTGCTTTGAGTCCTTGTCTTTTTGCTTTAGTGATGGACCAATTGACTACCAATTGACTAAAAGTATTCAAAAGGAGGTCCATGGCGTATGTTGTTTGCAGATGATATTGTATTAATTGACGAAATTAGGGATGGGGTAGAGGTTGAGTTAGAATTATGGAAAGAAACTTTGGAATCTAGAGGCTTTAGGATAAGTAGAAATAAAATAGAATATATGAAATGATATATAGTAATGATAGGAGGAATATTGGAGACAAAATTAAACTCGATGATGAAGAAATAAATAGCACTTGTAGATTTCGATACCTTGGATATTTATGCAAACTGAAGGATAAATTGAAGATGATGTAATGCATAGAGTTAAAGCAGGTTGGGTAAAATGGAGAAGTGCTTCAAGTGTACTATGGATCGGAATGTTGGGCGACAAAGAAACATAATATCCAAAAAGTTAAAGTTGCCAAGATGAGAGTGCTTAGATGGATGAGTGGTATAACATTGAAAGATAAATTAAGGAATGAACATATTTGTGGTAAGTTAGGTGTAGCACCTATAGAAGATAGGATAAGGGAGGGACGACTCAGATGGTATGGACACTTGCAACGTAGGCCACATAGTGCACCTGTGAGGAAGAGTGACGTAGTTACTGTGGGGGGCAGTAGAAAGGGTAGGGGTAGACTTAAAATAACGTGGGAGGAGATAGTGAGTAAGGATTTAATATATCCTTAAATCTATCAAAAGAAATGGTCCATGATCGCATAAATTGGCGGAAAAGGATTCATATAGCCAACCCCACTTAGTGGGACTAAAGCTTGGTTTTTTTGTTGTTGTACTCGCACATTTATAGTCGAGATTCTCTTAGAAAAATAAGAAAGTTGACTAAACAGATTTGAAACTTTCCAATAGTTTCATATTTCTATTTTGATAATTAAAATTAAATAAAAACTTAAGAATGTGAAGATGTATTTATTTTATTCAAAATTGAATTTATTGGAAAATTATTAGTTGAAGAATTTATTAATATGTATATATATATATATATATATATACACATTAGTTAATTATTATATTGTAGGGCAGTATTAATATATATTTTTAGAAGGTATTTTGGTATTTTGGTTCGGTTTTGGTTTGGAAACTGAAATCGAACCGAAAATCGAAAGACCAAATTGGAACTTATTTCGGTTCGGTTTTGGGTTGGTTTTCAGTTTTTTGGTAAATTTTGTACATCTTTACTTTTATACTAAACCAGATACAAAAGAAGGAGAAAAATAACATTTATAGACTTGCTAGAGCTAGAGAAAGAAAATGCAAAGATTTAGGTGATGTAAAATGTATAAAGGATGAGAATGAGAATGTCTTAATTAAAGAAGACATAAAAGAAAGGTGGTGGAGATACTTTGATAAGTTGTTTAATGAAAATCAAAATAAAAGATTGAACTTGGAAGTGACAAATAAAGAGAAGATTAAAAATAGGAGATTTATTTGCGAAATTGGAGTCCTTGAAGTTAAGATGACATTAAAAAAAGATGAAAAGTGGGAAATCTATAGGACTAGTTAAAATACCAATTGAAGTTTGGGAATGTTTAGGGGATAAAGGAATTATTTGGTTAATTAATCTATTCAATAATATTATAAAAATCAAGAAAATGTTTGAAAAATGTCCTCAACAGTGTGCAGGAAATGTATGATTATACCTTTTTATAAAAACAAAGGTGATATTAAAAAATGTAATAACTGTAGTGGAATTAAGATTAGGAGTCATACGATGAAATTATGGGAAAGGGTAATTGAATATAGAATAAGATTAAAAACGGAGATTTTAGAAAATAAATTTGATTTTATGCCTCGAAGATCAACAAAGAAGTTATTTATCTTTTAAGAAGTTTAATGGAAAAGTTTAGGGAAAAGAAAGAAGGACTTGCGTATGATATTTATTGACCTAGAGAAAGCTTATGATAAAGTACCTAGGGAAGTGCTTTGGTGGGCATTAGAAAAAAGGGAGTTTGCAGTAGATATACGAAGGTCATTAAGGATATATATGATAGAGTAGTAACTAGCGCTAGGATTGTCGAAGGAGATTCTAGAGAATTTCCAATCACAATAGGTATACATCAAGGTTTTACTTTGAGTCCTTATCTTTTTACTTTAGTAATTGATGAAATTATTAGGAATATCCAAAATGAGATCCCTTGGTGTATATTGTTTGTAGATGATATTGTGTTGATTGATGATATAAGGAGCGGAGTGGAATCTAAGCTAAACTTTGGAGAGCTAAAGCTTTAGAGTCTAAAGGGTTTTTGATAAGTAGGAATAAAACATAAAACATGAAATGCAAATTCAATAATGTAAAGAGTAGCAACAGAGAGAAGATTAAATAGGATAATCAAGAGATTAATAGCACTGATAGATTTAGATATCTTGGAACTATTATGCAAGGTGAAGGGGAAATTGATAAAGATGTAGTACATAGAATTAAGATAAGTTGGGTAAAATGGAGGAGTGTGTCAAGTATGTTGTGTGATCGTAGAATACCCTTAAAATTAAAAGGAAAATTTTATAAGATGACTGTAAGGCCAGCTATGCTTTATGGGTCAAAATGTTGGGCAACTAAGAAACACGTACAAAAAATGAAAGTTGCTGAGATGCATATGTTAAGGTGAATGAGTGGTTTAACATTAAAATATAAAGTAAGAAATGAATATATACACAGTAATTTAGGCATAGCACCGGTTGAAAACAAGATAAGGGAGGGGCAACTTAGATGATTTAGGCATTTGAAATGTAGGCCTAGTAGAGCACTTGTGAGGAGTGAGTTAGTTATGGTTTTTGGCATGAAAAATGGTAGAGGTGGGCCTAAAATAACTTGGAATAGTGAGAAAGCATTTAATAGCCCTTAATCTAATAGAGGAAAATGCTCTAGATTGAGTGAATTGGCGGAAAATGATTCATGCAGCTGACCCCACCTAATAAGACTTAAGGCTTGTTGTTTTTGTTGTTGCTAGTGGGGGTGGGGAGTGTGAAGTATCTGTCTTGATGTTCCAATCTTCCCAACACCAGGTGCACTGCATCCATAGGCATGTCTAAACCCAAGGCATTTAGGGGAATCAGACAAAAGAGAAAAAGGCAGGGCGAATCTTATGAACAAAGTCGGCATGTGACGAGAAATATCTTATCTAAAACAGTAGTCTAGGCAGAAAATGCTACCTTTAAGTGAATAATGGTTGGCAAGGCAGTGATTAAAAAACTTCTGACATGTATAATTGTTATATATGGTAGGGCTGTACCTTAGGTGTACTTGTTGGGATCTTGATACACATTCAAGTGAGACCCTCTTTGCTTGCTTTCTGCTAAAGAAGATAGGATGGCAAATGGGTGTGGCATTGTAGTTCTTGAACAGGAAATAAACTATAGTGAACAACGGACTTCTACAAAGCCTGCAAATTAGTGGTTAGTTTGACGTGATGTGCCAATGTTTTTATGTAGGAAATAATGAAATGGTAGTTTGTGCTTCCTTTCCTTTAGTTTGAAGTTTTATTATGATACATGAATGGTTGAATTTGTGCTTGCAACATTAGGCATGATATTCTTGTAGATGTACTTGAGTTCCATATTGGTAAATTCCTTTTCCTAACATGTTTGCTTCTTTTGCCTGCTTCAGATATATAGTGAAGAAGGATGCCCCTGGACTAAGGGCTACTAAAATAGAAAACAAAATTGGCCTGCGGATTGTTCAAAATGGAGATATTCTCTTAAAGAAAGTCTTTGTCCCCGATGAGGATAGATTACCCGGTGTCAATTCTTTTCAGGATACAGCCAAGGTATAATGGTATACTGGCTCCATTAAAAGATCACTTCTTCAATTATTCTTTTAAATATCATATATCCATGATTGATAATCTCAAAAGTGTACTCTACAAATAGGATATCATCTCATGTTGTTCGATGAACTCATTACTGTATCAATAGTTAACCAACATTTTGAAAGAAGATTACTTATTATAAGCCTTTCCGGAAATAAAGTTTGTTCGATGCATAGTTACTAGAAAATGCTGACACCCTAGCGAACCACGTATTGGTACGATTGTACCAACACGTGGAATGTTCCAGAACACTAAATCTAATGATCTAGAGTTTTTAATTCATATATTTCCCCATAGTAGTCAAAAGTGCGCCTAGGCGCGAGGTGCAGTGGGGCGACGAGGCTAGCGCTCATCAGGGTTGAGACGAGGCGACCTTCAACGCAATGAGTCGCGCTTGTGATATGTGACCTTTAACTTCATTTTTTTTAACCTTTTAAGAAAGAAAACGTAGCCAGACTTGAACCGACCTTAGCCCTAGTTAGAGGCTTCGACTCAAAGCAACAGGTCCAGGCTTCGTCTTCGAGCCTTCAAACCAGCATGACCTTTGTCCTTGAGTCTTCGAGCCTTATGCTAGCAAGAGAGCCTTCGAATATGCGAGAGGCTTCGAGCCATTGAGTTGTCATCGCCAGTCTTCGTGATTCGTCAGGCTGCTTCAAATTAGTAAGTCTTCTTCTTCTTCTTCTTCTTCTTTAGTATTTTGTTGCTGCTGCCGCCTTCTTCTTTTTTGCAGTTCTTATTCTGCTTCTTCTTCTTCTTCCTCAGGGCTTAGTATTTTGCTGCTGCTGCTTGCTGGTGGCTGGCAGGCTGCCCTGCTCTTGGCATTTTTGGGCCTTCAGCCTGGCAAGTTCATTTCCTTTCTAATTTGAAGCTTCAACTCTGGCATGCATAATTAGTATGTTGAACTACGTTTGTTTCACTTAGAAATTGGTACCTGGTTGTCATAATTTCTATGCATTTATGTTTTGGTATTGAAAATTTGTCATTTTAAATTTTAATATTACTATTGATGTTTTCCTATATTAATTACCCATCAAATAGGCATTGTGCACGATTTTAATAATTGTGTGCCTCACCTTCGTGAGGCGCGCACCTTTGCCTCGCACCTCGGCTCCAAGTACCCTTTGCGCCTTATTGTGCCTTGCACCCCTGGTTTTAAATAATGGTCATTACGTAGCGTAACGGCCGATACGTAACGTAAATCAAGGGCTCTGAAACTGATACGGGCCGATAATGCGGTTCGGAAAAAATTCACAACCGTAACGGCCGTTACATCTCCATAACGGTCCATAACGGCCGTTACGCCAACGTTACGTCTCCGTAAAGGTCCGTAACGGCCGTTACCCCAACGTTACACTCCGTAACGGTCCGTTATGGACCGTTACATGCCGACAACTTGTAGAATCTCCTTTCTGCTGCGCAGCGTTACTTTCCCCTTTTCGCGAGTCCCAAGCACCCATCTGCCATTCAATCTACCTAAATCTAACATTCAAAGAGCAAAAAAACTTACTTGAAGTTTCGTTGGCCGAGCCGCTGAAGCTATAAGAAGGCTTCACGCCTTCACTCCTTCGAAGCCTGAGCTGATCTACTCATCGTCGCAGCCTTCGTCTAGCCTTCCTGAATCCCGATCCTAACTAAGTTCTTCGAAGCTTGAGAGTGGCTGAAGGCAGCTTCATCCGCCAGTCGTCGCACTCGCCGCCATCAGCCAGCCCTCTGCCAGTCATCGCACGGAGCTTGGAGTCATCGATAGCCCTTCGGCAGCTTCCGCCAGCCGTCGCACTTGCTGCCACCAGCCAGCCCTCCACCAGTCGTCGCACGAAGCTTCGAGGCTCCTCTAGTCCTCCGAGTCGCCTCCCCTCTCTCGGTCTCACTTAGAGTCTCAGACTCTCTGGCCTCTGCCCATCTCGCGTATGAGATAAGCTTTAAAATTTTAGTAACACTCAACACCCACAGCCACATCTTAAACTTTTTATTATGTTTTTTTTTTTTTAAATTATAATTTATTGTAAATTATGTTTGTTAAATTGAATTAAAAAAAAAGAGTAATTTAATAGAGTGAAAAGCTTTAAAATATCAGATTCATTTAATATGCAAATTGGTTCCTAAATAATTTAAGCATGTTATATTTAGTTTTGATTAACATACTTTTATTCATTCTTCCAAATCGGCATACGTATTCTTTCTTTCCTTTTGATTTCATTGCATATAAAATATATATTATTTTAAAATAAATGACTATGACATGGCATTCCAAAAATATGGAGTTGACAATTTCTCATGTTCTATTTCTATGCTATTTTATATTTGTGAGTAAAACAACATTTTGCATAATTATTTCCCCTAACAGCATTTTTTTTCTTGTAAATTATTATATTCATATACAATATCAATTTCATTTATATGGTATTGCATTAACATTTTTTGAAAGCTGACACCGCTAGTAATAGTATTATGGTTACAGACTTCTAAGATACAACATTAGTACAAAAAATACTCTTTTCTAGTCTTATGCCTTGCCCATAGATGCAGCTCTTGTTTTTTTTTTTTTTTTTTTCAAAGATTAGAAATCTCCCACATCTTAAACTTTTTATTATGTTTTTTTTTTTAATTATAATTTGTTGTAAATTATGTTTGTTAAATTGAATTAAAAAAAGAGTAATTTAATAGAGTAAAAAAATTAGAAAACAGTAATAATTATGTAAAATAAAATTTTATTAATTTATAAATATTTTAATTGTCTTATATTTTTTGAAATGTAATTAGGAAAATTTAGTTTCATCACATATTTCCTATTTATAAATATTTTTTAAGTTTTAAAACATCATTTTGACCTTAAATTTAAAATTAGGTAAAATAAATCGTTACATGATCTATTTTTTGTTTTTAGTTAATAGTTATCAAATAAAGTAAAAATTGATAACTTAATAAAAAACATTTTAACCTAATAGTTAATATATTAATAATTCAGATTTTTACTAATTACTAGTTTACTATGGAATTTGTAGAAAAATTTTATTTTAATCCATAAACTAAGAAAATGCTTAAAAAATTTAATAGTTAATTTGTACTGTATGAATCTCTATTAGTGATGCTGTAATGTATATGAAAGTAGAGCAAGTCTTTTCCAGCTTTAAAATTATAATGTTAATTTCTTATGGTTATAAATGAAAATAAAATCAAGTTATAAAAAATAATGAAAATATCTTTTTAAAGATAAAGGAATATATTTTTTTGTAATAAAATATCTAATATTTTATAATTTTGCTTATTTAAATATAAAAATAAATTAAACATTACTTATTATTTTTAATCAAATATTATATTTTATTTTTAAGTAATAAGTATTTAAAATTAGAAGGACTATTTGGTACTTATTATTTAATATTTACTAAATTACTAATTATAATATTATTCCTATCATTTTTTTTAGAAAGGTTGTAACTTTGTATTTTCTCTATGTTTTGTGTAGAGATCATCAAATTAAGTCTATCAATATGTCACGTGATAGAGGAAATGAGAACTTACCTAGTGAGGATATTGGATGGCATTTTGGTACTACGGTGGACGGTAATAGACTTGTTATTATGTGTAAGTTATGTGGGAAGATAATTAAAGGGCGCATTACACGCTTGAAACAACACTTGGCACATAAAAAAGGTCAAGTAGTTGGATGCTCAAATATGACCACACAAGTCAGAGAACAAATGATGAAACATCTACAACAGTATGCTGAGAAAAAAAGAGATTAACAAAAAGAAGAAGCAGAAGCCCAAATTAGAGGAGATTTTGAGAATTTGAGCGATGAAGAAGACTTGGAAGAAGAAAGTATAAGGTTTGCTCGACAAGAAAGCATACAATCATAGCAACAATGGGAAGAGAGACAAAGATTTCGAGTAAGAACATCTAGAGGGGGTAATATTTATGAAGAGGGAGGTGGCTCTGGCAGTGGTGCTACCAGTGGTTTCAATAGAGCAGGAGCTCGATCTTATAGTGGTCGAGAAGCTGGAGGTAGTGGACGACAATGGATCAATCCTGATGCCCCTGAAGCTAGACTAAAGGCAATGGATCCTATTTTAGAAAGAAGCAAGAGTGCGAAACAACCAAAAATCGACACAAAGTTACTGAAAGGTTTAAGAAGTAAATTAGGAAAAGCAGTTGGAAAATTCCTAATTTATAATTGGATTCTAGCGAATGTAGCTGACTCTTCATTTGTGTAGCCTATGCTTGATATTGCTGCAGAGGTTGGAAAGGGGGTGAAGGGTCCATCACCCTATGAGATATTTGAAATTTATTTGGAGTAAGAGTATCAAGAAATGAAAAATTATATAGCTTCTTTTGTTGGAATTTGGAAGGAGAGAGGTGTAACCCTTATGTGTGATGGTTGGTCAGGACCAACTAGAAAACACATTATAAACTTTTTAGTTTATTGCGATAGAGGCACCGTGTTTCATAAATCAGTTGATGCCTCTGATGTACCAAGCAGAACAGCTGAATATTATTTCAGGCAATTTTCTAATTTTAATTATATATGCAAATATTATTTTGAACTTGCATGTTTTTAATTAAATAGTAGTAATTATTGAATCTATAATTTCTTTTCAAATTAATGGACGAGGTGGTTGAAGAAATTGGAGAGGAGAATGTTGTTCAAGTAGTGACTGATAATGAAACTGCAATGAAGGCAGGAGGAAAATTATTAATGCAGAAGAGGCCCAATCTCTATTGGACAGCATGTGCAGCTCATTGCATAGACCTTATTCTTGAAGATATTGGTAATAAAAGTAACGTGAAGAAGATTTTAGAAGATGTAAGAACAATAACCTCATTTATTTACAACCACACATGGACAGTGAATTTCATGAAGAAATTCACAAATAATAGAGAGTTACTTCGCCCTGTCATCACTCGATTTGCCGCAAATTTCATTGCTTTGGAGACTATTGTCAGGCATAAACAAGCACTAAGGGAAATGTTTACATCTGATGCTTGGAAAAACTCAAGGTTTGGGATGGCAAAATCAGGCCCAGCATATGATTCAAAGAAAATTATCTTAGGTAAAGAGTTTTGGCAAAAGTCATCTGATATAATTAAAGTGCAAGAACCCTTAGTAAAAGTTCTTAAATTGGTTGATGGTGATGAAAAACCAACCATGGGCTTCATATACGAGGCAATTGATAGGGTGAAGTTGGCCATTCAAAAAGATTGCCGGTTACAAAGACTATTGGAAAATTATTGACAACCGGTGGAGTTTTCAGTTGCACCAAGATTTGCACGCTGCTGGTAAGTGTAAATCAAATACAATTTCTTATTATTTTAACTTTTAAATTATGCATAGTTGCATTAGAAAACTATTGATTAATATGTTTCTAAATTTAATTGTAGGGTATTTTTTGAACCCACAATTTCTTTATGGAGCCCCACCCTCTCCTGAAGTTGTTAGAGAAGTCATGGATGGAGTTAAAAAAGTGATAACCAAGTTGGTACCCGATATAGATATTCAAATTCGGGCTATTAATCAAGTAAGTATTGGTTCCATTAAATTGAATAATGAATTGTTCTAGTATTCTGTAATATTTTCAAGAATAATTATTAATACATCTAATTAATTAATTATATTTCGCAAGCATCCTTTTTTAGTTGTTGCTATATCAAGATAGGCAAGAGACTTTTGGAACCCCGTTGGCTCAAAGGGCAGTGAAACAAACAAATCCTGGTAAATATGACTATATAGCTAAATAATGGAGAATGACTCTATTTTCTCTCTTAATGTTCAAATTTGACTTTTGAAATATACGCTATACTAACATAAAACTCTTTTTAATTATTCATGCAGCTGAATGGTGGATTCATTATAGCTTGTGTGCTCCTAAGCTCCAAAAAATAACAATTAGAGTTCTTAGCCAGACCACATCAGCTTCGAACTGTGAGCGTAATTAGAGCACCTTTAGCCTCATCCATACAAAAACAAGAAATAGATTAAAGTACATGAGACTACAAAAACTTGTTTTCGTATATTACAACATGAGGTTAAAGTTAAGATGTATAATGAGAAGAAGCCAACGAGAAATTGAAGAGGGTTTCAATCCTATCAATTTGGACTACATTTTCGACGAAGATGATCCTTTAAGTCAATGGTTAGAGGAGAGAGAGACACCACTACTCGACGGTCAGGACAATTCAAATTGGTTAAATGAAGAAGTTGGTGGTACTACAGAAGGAGGTGATCAACCACCAATAAACGCGCATGATGATTCAAGTTCAAGCCCTGAACGTACACAAAGTGATAACAATCTTGGTTTGAGCCCACCAAGTGATGATGATGGTAATAGTGGTGCTGGAGCTGGGGTTGGGGGGGGGGGGGTGGCAGTGGTGGTGGTGGAGGCGGCGGTGTAGAATATAATTATAGATATGACATAGGGACATCATTTGCAAGGGATATATATCCTTCTGATCCTTATGGACTACATGACAAACTTGAAAATTTTTACTTGGGTATTCCTCCAGGGAACCAATCTTCACAACCCAGGAGAAGGAGTGCTCGTGGTGACCCTAGTGATTCTAATGAAGATTCATATGGTGTGGTTCGTAGTTTTGGTGGCTTTGGTTTAGATGGTTCATCATCACAATCATATGGATCTCATCCAGCATATCCACATTATGCATCTCATGACTCACATTTTTATCCCAGTGGATCAGGAATCTCAGGATCTAGTGAGTCTTCTTCTACACACTACCCAGAGCCAGCCCCTGCCCCAACTTATAGACATTATTCAGGAGAATTTTCAGCACCAGTACATTTTCAAGAGCAACAACGAAATGACGCAAACTTGGGTTTATTCAACTATGTATTTCTACAAGGATGGGGAGATAATTTCCCATCCCAATCTCAAGATACAGATGCAAATTATGAAGACCCTCCACGTCATTCTTTTTGGTGGTGACATGTGTTATGTTATAAATTTGTAATATTATATTCATGTATTTTCAACTATTTATTGATATTTGATATTAATCACTTTTTAAATTCATGTATGTGTAATGTGTATATTGAATATTGAGTCTATTGAGTATTGATTCATTTTTAGTAACTTTATGACTTTAATTAATTGATTCTTACATTTCTACATCTTTTTACTCATTAAAGTAATGTAAACTATAAAAAAATATGTTTTTTTTTGTAAACAGCATACTAAAATTAATATAAAAATCATAATGCCTATTAAAAAGCATTTGTAGGTTGAATGAAAGCCTTCAAAATTCATTAAAAATCATGTATTAATGGATTTCATGCTTATTTTTCAATTTTGGCATGGTTGTGCATGCGTGAAAAAAATTCACGACCGTTACGCCCGCTTCCCGTTACGTAACACCCGCGTCTCCCGTGACCCGTGACTGTTATGCGACGTTACTCGCTACCGCGATTTCGAACCATGCTTGCACCTTTGACTACTATGTATTATAACATAGTTTTAATTAGTTGAAAGCAGGAAAACAATGGTTTTGCTGACAATCCTTGTTGTAGGAAGCCGTAGGAGGCTGGGAGTTCATATGTGTGTACACCCATTACATCATTGACTAATGCGTGCTTGGGCATGCATCTCCCTTCAAAACAGAACACTCTGGACCTGTGATTCCTTCTTATTGGCATCTCTCATATGTTGGCACTCCAGACTTGCCAAGGTGACTTCATATGTAGAATCTACTGCAGTTGGTTTGGGAAAATGTTTTACATTTCAGAGAATTGTAATATCTTAACTCATCTCCATTTTTTTTCTTTTCCATTATCCTGCCTTGGCAGTTCTGTAGATTTTCAACTATAACGCCAAACCAAAACTCTATATTATAAAATGTTACCAAAGTTTGTTTAAACTCTTGATTTGAAGTAATTGCCCATCTTCTTGGTATGAGCTATAATTCATTCTATCCACTTAGAAAGAGGGTGTAAAGCTGAGTTAAGGTTTTCCCTTGTGTGAGATATCTCATCGTTCGGTGAACCCTTATTGTGGTTGGAGTGAAGGATCCTCCTCAGTGGTGATGGGACATCACCCATAAAATTCTATATGGTATAATAGCCAGTTTGGTTCAATATGTAAGAGCTGCAATCCTGCAACTGTAAAACTGTAATTGTATGTTTTCTTGGAAATGAGAACTTATTTAGTTCTTGGGATTGTTTCTTCTCATGGATTTCTACTGGCTGTTCTATTACGTTTAGCACATCTCTAGGGTCTAATCATCCATCTGAATAATTCATCTTTTCCTCTTGGACTTGGTAACTTCCAACTGCCTAACTGATTGCTGGTGGTGTAATAAGTACATTGCTGTAGCAATGGGGTAAAAATAAGAGCTGCCGCTGCAATCCTGCAACTGTAAAACTGTAATTGTATGTTTTCTTGGAAATGAGAACTTATTTAGTTCTTGGGATTGTTTCTTCTCATGGATTTCTACTGGCTGTTCTATTACGTTTAGCACATCTCTAGGGTCTAATCATCCATCTGAATAATTCATCTTTTCCTCTTGGACTTGGTAACTTCCGACTGCCTAACTGATTGCTGGTGGTGTAATAAGTACATTGCTGTAGCAATGGGGTAAAAATAATTTGAAATTTGACTTGCTATGTATGCACTTCCAAATCTTCAGGGTGACCAAATGGATAGCTTAATATTTATGATGAACTAGAGTAGGGATTTTTATTTTTTGCTGGCATGCTAATTGTCATGAAGTAGCATTTAAGGAAAATCGAGGCTTTGTCCTTCTCTCCCACCCTTTTCCTTTTGTTCTTCATCTTTCATGCTTTCCTGTTAAAGAAAATTTTCAAGTTATGCTGTGGCTTTTGCCAACATGCTAATAAGCATAATGTTACATGTAAGGAACAGAAGCTTTTTGCACCTTTCTGTTATTACCGTGTTCTGAGTGATTTTATTATTTCTCATTTTTCACCATTGACTGAATCAGCTGCTTTCTGTTTCATATGTCATCTTTATTTATCTTTCAATGATGTACCATTTTCTTTTTGTAGTCTTCTGCGTTCGTCTAGTGTCAGAAGCTTATTTAATTATTATGACATGGTAGCAGGTGCTGGCTGTTTCACGTGTTATGGTTGCCTGGCAACCCATTGGCATTTCTATGGGTGTTTATGATATGTGCCACAGGTAATATAATGTAGAAAAATTACATTTGAAGTTGGTATTTTTTTTTAATTATTCTATAAAAAAAGGGCTCTTGGAAATTGGAATCATATTTCTTTACCAAATTGAACCCCAATACTTTCATCAGTGACGTTGAAATGATTTGGATCTTTTGTGATTGTGGTGTTTGCATGGTTTTAAATACCAGCGGATGTTACATAGCATAACAGCTGTTACCTAATGGAAAATTGGCCCTCCGATACCTCCTCAGACTGCTTTAATGTTTAGATTAGAAATCATAGCCGTGATGGTCACTTGGTCACTGTGATGGTTGTAATGGCCATTACAGTTACATTGTGTGCCGTAGGAGCTGCCGACAGCCCTCATGATTTTTTTAATCTAAATCAAGCTTTCGTTTTCTATTGCAAAGAAGATAGAGAGATTGCCCAATTGCAATGCACTAATCTGCAAGAAGATCGATAGGTCATGGGTCTAGTAAACTCGCTTCATCATTGCAGCCGAACAACGGTGATGCATCCTCTTGTGTCATGGTTAGATGCCAATTGCAGATGTGTGTGTGTGTGTGTGTGTGAGAGAGAGAGAGAGAGAGAGAGAGAGAGAGAGAGGCTTGCAGGGAAAGTCGTGTGAGTCTTCGTCTCTCCATATGGCTAATGCCTAAAGAAAGGTCACTCTTAGAATTTTGACTTTTAGGAAACTTGGGGAAACATTGTTTGTTTTGTTTTTTGTTTTCCTTTTTTTTTTTTCCCTTTATTTTTGTTGTGAAAATTTATTTTTATGTGAACATTTATTATTATATTATTATAATTTAGTAAGGGGCAATGACTAAAATATTTACACATATATACTAATTCTGTATATTTATACTTAAATAATTAAATATTTATATATTTATTTAGTAGTAATTGATGTATATTATTGTTTTTTACATTTGAACTTTACTACCGTACTTAAACAATATATATATTTTTGTAATTTGCTTTTTTAATATATTTGAGGCTACTTGTGTCATGTCCTTATTAATTACTTCTCAATTCTAAATTTTAATAGTATTTCTAAACATTTTGGTCATTAATGTAGTGATGAGTGATATGGGTGGTAGTAGTTCAAGGTCTGCCTTCCTATATATTGTTAATAATAATTAAGCCTTAAGTACCAAAATACCCCATTAACGCAACTAAATTACTAATACAACATATTCTCTTCTAACTCTCCCTTTCAAGTTGGAGGTGTGTAAATATCACCAAACCGCAGTTTGTAACAACCATTAGATAAGGTAGGCTAAAACTTAGGCTTCATAAAAACAATCGCCTAATTGATCCACAAATTTCACAAAGGGAGTCCTCATGACCTTCAACACAGCATCCCTCACAAAATGACAATCAACTTCAATTTGCTTTGTCCTCTCATAAAACATTAGACTGCTAGCAAAATATATGGCAGCTTGATTATATTTAAACATATCTATTGGCTTCATAACAAAGAGTCCCATTCTTGACATAAGAGACTTCAGCGACATAAGCTCCTTCATAGAATTGAGCCATAGCTCGATATTCTGCTTCAATACTAGATTTTGCTATAGTAGTATGTTTCTTGCTATTCCAGCTAAAAGATTAGCCCCCACAAATGTATGTTTCTTGCTATTCCAGCTAAAAGATTACCCCTCACAAATGTACAATATCTAGTAATAGACCTTTGATCATCAAAAGAGGCAGCCAATATGCATCAGAGTATCCTACTATCTTACACATTTATATATCAAATCTTTTTCTAAGAGAGCCTTTGAGATACCAAAAAATCCTACAAACTACATTCCAAGTGGTTGTTTGATATTTTCCATGAATTGACTCACCACCACGACTACAAAAGTTATGTTGTCTAGTGATAGTCGAGTAGGTCAACTTGCTAACCAACCACCTATATCGATGTTTGTATTCATAATCCAACATCTATAGACCACTTCACATTGGGATCAATAGGAGCATTAATTGGTTTAGCTCCCTATCAAACTAGTCTCATTAAGACAACCAATGTGTATTTTCGCTGGGATTGATTCAGTCCTTTTCTATCCGTACAATCTTAATACCAAGAAAGTAATATAGAGTACCTTAGTCCTTGATTTGAAATTTATATTGAAACCACTAAACATTTGCACATTCGTGCTTTGGTCACTGACTCATTACCAATGATGATGATATCATTAGCATAAATAGAAATAAGCATCACACTTGCCTCTTTTTTTTGCGGCAAAAAATTGAATGATCTGAGGTCCAGAGACTACAACACTAAATTTGTCAAACCAAGTTCGAGGAGATTGGTTAAGACCATAAAAGACCTTATGCAATTTACGTTACCATTCTCCCCTTGGGCAACATACCCAAGAGGTTGCTCCATGCATACCTTCCTACAAATCTTCATGCAAGATGACATTCTTCACCTCTAATTGGTATAAAGGGCAATCAAAATTAACTACCAACAAGATCAATATGCAAACAGAATTTAGTTGAGCAATAGGAGAGAAGGTCTCAAAATAATCTGTATCATATGTTTGGGTGTATGCCTTGGCAACCAATCAAGCCTTAAGATGTTTGATGGTCATTAGGAAGATATTTGATGGTGTAGACCCAATGACAGCTAACCAAATTCTTACAAGTCCCATGTCTCTTGAGTGGTTAAGGAATCCATTTCTCCATCCATTTCTGGCTTCCACCTAGGGTTAGCAAGTGGTTCAGCATGCAAGAAAGGAATAGAAACCAAGGAAATAGACAACGCAAAAGAACACATAGGATTAAGATGGTGAAAAATTGAACCATAATGAGCAATAGGATAAGTAACTATGGACTGCTGAGCACATGTTCGAGTGCTTTTTTGGTGAGCAATGTGCAAATCCAAGTCACGCTGGGATAGATCTCTGGAACTAGAAGTCGTAACAACAATGGGCAGAAAAGGCAACTTGTCACGGGCCGACTATTTCACACCTTTGTGAAAGGAATGTGTGGCACTAGTTAAAGCACTCTTGTTTAACTAGCCAACCTATCGTTACCACAATTCATCTATGAAACATTTTCATTATCATTCAATCAAATATCGATGGAAGCAATAAGCAGCTAGTAAACATTGAAGCAATGTAATTCATTAACACCCCTATTAACATTGTGTGTTTAGCGAGGGAGGCAAGTAGGCTAAACACGTTGACAATAGCTAGTAAGTTTTACAAGATTGATGAACACTCACTCTCCCTTAAAGAGTTTTCTATGCAATTTTCACTCTGACACTAGGAAACATCAAAGTGATCAAGGAGTCATACTGCCTTATTTGGCGTAGGGAGAAACTACTACTAGAAAGTAAACCTGCACTAGTATTTACATGATGGAAACCCACCCCCAAAATGCACGAGACAAGAGGCCACAAGCAAGCATAATGCCCTGAACAAGCTCGACTCGTGACGCTCCCCCACTTATGCGGTCGACGTCCTTGTAGACTTTGATGTTAGGTACGCTTCTACTTTGTCCACGAACGGTTGCATATCTTCCGCATAAATCTAGCTGATTTCTTCATCGCTAAGGTCTTTCCATGTGTTAAGAACTCTTGCCGCTTCTTCCTTGAGTATGCGAACTCTTTGTCTGTAAGGATATCTTTAACTTCACATTTGTCAGGTTGCACTGTCTTCAATTCTGCTCTGGTCGACTGACTTCTGCTTGGATCTTTGGTGTCGACATTGAACGGCTTGAGGTAGCTGATGTGAAACACAGGATGCACTTTCATCCAAGTCGGAGGGTTGATTCTGTAAGAGGCCTTCCCGACTTTGGCCAAGATGGGGATTGGTCCTTCATATTTGTGAATTAGTCTCCTATCTTTTCCTCATAGTGACATGATGTGTTCAAGATTGAGCTTAACAAGAACCAAGTCACCTATGTTAAAGTGTTGTTGTATTCTCCCTTAATCTGTCCACTTCTTCATCCACTTAGAAGCTTTCTCCAGATAGGCTCGGACAATCTCTGCATTCTGTCTCTATTCTCTGGTGAAGATGTACGCACTGGGACTCTTTCCTTTATACGACTCGTCCACTGTATAAGGTAATAGCGGTTGTTGGCATGTAACAAGTTCAAAAGGGGTTGTTGAGCTCTTTTGGGCGTTGAAACAGAACTTAGCCACATCAAGTAGTTGCACTTAATTCTTCTGGTTGGCGTTGACGAAATGGCACAAGTACTCTTCTAGTAGCCCATTGAATCTATCCGTCTGTCCATCTGTCGACGAGTGATAACTCAAAGAGATTTCAAGATGTGAATCGAGGATTCTGAAAAGCTCTGTCCAGAAGTTGCCGGTGAATCTTGAGTGTTGGTCATTGCCAATATCTTGGGGTACACCCCAATATTTCACAACATTCTTAAAGAACAGTTGTGCCGTCTCCTCTGCCAAAAAGTACTTTGGTGCTGGTATAAACGTACCATACTTTGAAAACTTGTGTATAACCACAAGTATAGACCCTGCATCTCCCACTCTAGGTAGGTTGGTGATGAAGTCCAGTGAGACACTTTCCCGCGGTTTGGATGGTACTCGTAGGGGCTTCAGCAACCTTGCAATCTTACTCGGCTCCACCTTGTCTTGTTGCCAAGTGAGACAAGTTTGGGTATAATCAACCACATCATCACGCATGTGCGGCCTGATTACTTGTCAAATTTGCGTAATTAGGCATTTAAATTCATGCATCAAAGATTATAATTTTAATTAAATGTCTGATTATGTCCATTATTTTAACTAGTGAGTTCATTCAATAATTTTTAGATAATTGTCTTCTTTTTGTCGAAAATTTACAGGCACTCGTGTTTTATTGTTATAGGATAATTTTTGGACATTAATGTTGAAATTAAAATGCACGTGGATCGTGTTTGTGGGAAGCTGTGTGAAGGCCGTGCATGCGTGAAGAGTTAGGCGTGCTTGTGGGCCTTGAATGAAGGTAGTTGGGCTTCAATATGTGAGATGGGAGCCCATGCAGCAAGCCCACGTGAAGAGAGTCGCATGAAGATCTATGTGCTGGAGGGTCTTCGAGTGAGGTAAAAAAGCAGGGGCCATGCGCTGGGCTTTAACATGCCAAAAGGGCCATGTGAAATAAGCGTGAAGAGCCTTGGGTAGCTGGGCTTGTGAGTGAGCTGCTGCCCGTGCGTGAAGCCTTGAAGGACTGCATGGATGTGACATATCTATGCAAGAGTGCCCTGAGAAGCCGACTTGGGCTTTGAAAGGCAAGCCCGAGGAGGCACGCGCTAGAGGACCCGTGGGTGTGCTTTTAGGGAGGCTAGGGTAAAAAAAGATAGCCAGAGGGTTTTAGAGGGGAGCTAGGGTTTTTCCTGTGGGGTGTTTTTTTGGAACGAGCGCCGCATAGTGGGAGGATTTTCTCGCTTGGGATCCATGTGCAACAGAGAGCAGGTTTGCTACTATGGGCTTCTCCAACCCGACAACTCCATTTGCTCTCTCTCTCTCTCTCTCTCCCTCTTGAATTTAAATACCTTTGTCAACTTTAGTTTGTTGTTTCTATTTAAAGTTCTTTTGTTTGAAATTAAACATTTGTTTAGGCTTTTTCCATTATTAAATTCAGCTTGTCTTTATTTCCTCTTACTTAAAATCTTGTTGGAATGAAATTGTATTTGGATTGTTTTTATTATTAGACTCAGTTTGTCTTTTTTCTTTCTATTTAAATCCATTAAATTCTATTTAGGCTATATTATTCATTGAGCTTGCGTTGCTTCGTTTGTTTAAAATAAATGTTGGATCTAAATATTTATTTAAGTTGTGTGTTAAAGTTATTTTATTATTGAAGAACTTTTTTTAGCCTAATTTGAGTTTAGTTTGTCCTTGCCTATCTACTTTGTTTTACTTCATTATCATTGTCATGCTTATTTTACTATTTAGTTTGGGTTGGTTATTGAATTCAGCATTTTTGTTTTAGTATTGTTAGGTTATTATTTCATCATTTTGTTTGAGTTTGTTATATAGTTTAGTTTGTTTTTGTTTAAGATCTTGTTGCCTTTTTCTTTATTTAAGTTATTATCATGTTGAGTTTAGTTTATTATTGACTAAGTCTTGTTTGCTTTATTTTTTTGGTTAGGTTATTATTATGTTGAGTTGGTTTATAATTCCTAAGTCAGTGTTGAAGTTAATTATTTTTGTTGAAGTTGTTGTTTGAATGTTTAATTGGTGAGTTGTTTGGTTGCTTTATGCGTGTTAGATTTACATTTTAGGTTTCGTGTCATTTAATTTCATCACAAATTCTCAAAAACCCTAAGATTTTGAATCTGAACCATGTTCAGTAAAATGCTTTGTTGTTTTCTTCTTTCTGTGTTTTACACGAGTTTGAAACCGAACTGCATTCCCTGAGGAGACAATCTGACCTTTTTGGGCTAATTATTACATGATGTAATTCCTATACTTGGGACGGCCTTTGCGCTGCTCATTTTTAGAGTAAGTCAAGTTTTTGGCGCCGTTACCGGGGAGTGCCAGATTTAGTTTCAAACTAGTGTTTTCTTTTCATTTTGATTTTTCTCATAGTTTAAAAACACACAAAAAAAAATATATATATATATATATATATATATTCATTCTTGTTTGCTACTGTATTGGTGAATGTCTGCTATTTGAATTGATGTTTGATGCCTTGGGTCAGAGACATTTGAAATAGACTATCCCATATTTCACTCATTACTAGTAGTGACACACACAACATAGAGTCTGGTAGTTCTTCTGATTCTTCTATAAGTGAGGATTCTGAACTTGATTTGTACAATCTTTTTGTGGAAGAAATTTTTGAAGAAACTATGGTTGCACCTGCGCCACGCACTCTAGAAGACTTTTTGCAGCCTACATGCACCACTACACCATTCTGTATTGCTTTGCCAAATGATGCACTGAATTTCACAATTAAGCATGGTATATTGTCAGTGATACCTTAGTTCCATGGGATGAATTCTGAGAGTTCTTATCAGCATCGACTGATTTTGAGTTGGCATGTACTACCTTCATTACTAGCATAGTAGTCAGAGGCGCGAGGCGCAAAGGGTCTTTGAAGCCGAGGCGCGAGGCGAAGGCGCGCGCCTCACGAAGGTGAGGCGCACAATTATTAAAATGGTGTAAAATATCTATTTGGGGTAATTTATATATGAACATATGAATATCTAGTGATATTAGAATTTAAAATGCCAAAACATTCAATAACAAAATTGAAAATTTAATAAAATTGCCAAGACGAAGCCCAAAAGCATCAACAATTCAACATAGTTCAACATCAAAAGAAAAGAATACAATAAAAGATTTCAAAATATAAAATCTAAAAATCCTCCTCAATCATCACTCATCACTCATCATCAACTAAGTCGGTGAAGATATCATCATCTTCCTCTTCATCATCAGAACTGTTTTCTCCAACATCTTTTTCCTCTTTCGTCTCCTCAGCACTATCCACTTGGATTTCATCCTCTTCTACAAGTTCCAACATTGTGGTCCGACCCCTAGCACTGGTTGCACTACTAGATGAAGCACTTCCTCTTCCTCTAGACGATGATGGCATATTTGTACTTATTCTTGATCTAGTGTGATGCGGGGGGTTATTTAGTCCAGCAGCTCTAGTAACAGAATCCCAAGTCAAATTATCATCTTCAAACACAAGTTCATCATCCTCATCAGAATCACCATCCATCCTACCAATCAACCACTCATTACTATCATCAATGTCCTTTAGGAGGATGGGATCAATGGTGTCACGTTTGTCGTATCGACGCCTCAGAGTTCGATTATATTTCACAAATACCAAATCATTCAAGCGTTGCTGGGATAGCCTATTTCTCCTTTTGCTATGAAGCTGCAAAAAAATTAAAGTAATATGGTTAATAATGATTCTAAAAAGCAGTAGATTGGTAGTTCTTGTTCTTTAATAATTAATCCATGATATACTAATGACTTACATGTTGGGATATGCTCCAATTTCTTTCGCAGCCGGTAGCACTACACGTGAGGCTAAAAATTTTCACAGCAAACTTTTGCAAGTTTGGAGTTGTTGATCCATATGCCATCCACCATTGCACTGTTATAAAATAAATTTAAAATGAATACCTACTAGGTAAATAGCAAAAATAATTTTCAAAAATAAAGAGGTAGTACAAATGCCACTTTACCCGGTGCTTTTGTCTTCCTTTGTCTCACTGCCAAACTAATTCCAAAGACGCCACTAGCGGCATTGTATTTTTCCAACTCATTTGAAACTTTATCTTGCATTTCAATAGTTGGTAGTAACCTTGCAATACATTTGTACAAACCCGTCATACTTTCTTCATCTTGCAAAATGTTGGGGTTTGAATAGAAAAATTCTGGATTCAAGTAGTGTGCAGCTGCGTGCAACGGTTGATGGAGTTGGCATCCCCACCTCGTATCAATAATTTCAAATGCCTCCTTGAATTTATCCTCTTTCTCACCAAAAGCCTTAGCTATGGCTTCCTTAGCCCTATCCATTGCTTCATAAATGTATCCCATTGTAGGCTTCTTTTCCCCATCAACCAAACGGAGTACACGAACAAGTGGACCTGTTAACTTAAGAGCATAGACGATGGTACTCCAAAAAGTAGGCATCAAAACAATAGTAGCTGCTCTTTTGCCAGCCGCCTCCTTTGCCCATTTAGTAGTATTCCAATCTTCAGAAGTAAACATCTTCCTTAAGTTGTTCTTTTGAAGATGGATTGAACGAAGGGTGATGAAGGCAGTTGCAAATCTTGTAACTGTAGGTCTTAGTAACTCCTTTCCTCCAGTGAACTGTCTCATCAAGTTGACAATGCCAACACGATTATAGATATAGCCATTCAAAAAAATTGCCCTTTTAAAAGTTGCATGAATTGAAGGCATCTTCCCAATATCCTCGAAAATTAAATCAATGCAATGAGCAGCACATGGTGTCCAATATAAATGTGACATCTTTGCTTCCAACAATCTCCCTGTTCAAAAATCAAGGAATGAAGCCATTAAAATATTAAAATAAACAATATATACACTATAGAAAGTAGTTCTAAAAATAAGTTCTTACCTGCTGCAACATAGTTTGACGCATTGTCAGTTACCACTTGAATCACATTTGATTCTCCAATTTCCTCTACCATCTCATCAAGTAATCTATACATTCTATCTGCATTCTTGACAATATTAGAAGCATCAATAGACTTGATGAATACTGATCCCCTTGGAGAGTTCACTAAAAAGTTGATTATGTCCTTATTAGCAGCCAAATCTCTCCAACCATCAGACATAATTGAGCAGCCATATTTTGTCCATTCCTCCTTATGTACCTTCAGCAACTCTTTCATTCGACTAACTTCCTCCTTTAGGTAAGGAACTTTCACTTCATGATAGCTAAGTGGCTTTATTCCAGGACCATATTGTCCAATCGATTCAAGTGCCACTGCAAAGCTGCTCAAATGTACGGCATTAAATGGTATCCCAGCATCATACATCCACCTAGAAAAATCTCCCATTGCCTTTTTTCTTAGTTCTTTCTTGCACGCTTCATTTATTGATGTTTGCTTCATCTTCCCTTCTTTCCTAGCTTGAATCGCTTTCTTTGGATCGAGAGTAAAAAACAAGTCTATAGGCCCCTTTTGTTTTGGTTTCTTCAAGTTGGATTGGTATGATCTTTTACTTCCATCACTAGTAAGCACTCTCTCGCCACGAATGTCAATTTCTTGAACGTCATCTTCTTCATCTTCACCGTAATGATCTATATCATCAAAGTCGGGTAATAACTCATTTTCCTCCTTTTCCATATCTTTCTTCAACATATACTCTTTAATCTCCTCACGTACATGAGCAGGGCACTTAGAGCATTTTTTCACATTTCGAAATCCTCCGACAATGTGTTGTTTTGCCTGAAATATTCCTCCCCTTGTGACTTTACCACAAAAATTGCAAGTCAAATTATTTCTATTTTTTTGATCCTCCAAATGTGCATACTTCCATGCGGGATCTTTCTTTGCCGAGGCCTCACATCCAGAACTAGAATCCATTTAAGATTTTAGACTTGGTATCCCGTATCCTAACTGAAAAAATGATGCATCATATATTTAAAATTTAAGACTTACATAATGCATTTCCAAACAAATTAAAAAAAAGTAGCTAAATTTCAATAAAAAGAATAAATATTATGTATTAGTTATAATTTATAAACTTACATTAATTAAACTAAATATTATAAATTAAAAAATAGTAGCTAAATTTCTGTAAAAAAAAATAAATATTATATATTAGTTATAATTTGTAAGCTTACATTAATTAAACTTAATATTATAAATTAAAAAACAGTAGCTAAATTTCTGTAAAAAAAATAAATATTATGTATTAATTATAATTTATAAGCTTACATTAATTAAACTAAATATTATAAATTAAAAAACAGTAGCTAAATTTCTGTAAAAAAAATAAATATTATGTATTAGTTATAATTTATAAGCTTACATTAATTAACCAAATATTTAATTTATAAGCTTACATATATAGAAGAAGAAGAAGAAGAAGAAGAAAAAGAGCAGGCAGCAGTCAGCAGCACGCAGCAAGCATGCAGCAGGAAGAAGAAGAAGAAGAAGAAGAGAAGCAGCCGGCAGTAGGACGCAAGCAGCAGCAGCAGAAGAAGAAGAAGAAGAAGAAGAGAAGCAGCAAGCAACAGGATGCAAGTAGAAGAAGAAGAAGAAGAAGAAGAAGACTTACAAAGGTTCGAAGGCTTAAAGACGATCTCCAGTTGGTTCGAAATGTTGAAGGCGACGTGACGAACTCACGTCGTGCTCGAAGGCAGTCAGACAAAGTCACGACTGCTACGAAGGCAGGGAGACGAACTTGTGAGGGTTCCGGCTAGTTCGAAATGAAGTCGCGCAGGTTGTGCTTCTTCAAAATGTCGAAGATGAACTCACGATCTTGGTCGAAGCTCGAAGACGAAGTTGCGAAGGCTTCCGGCTGGTTCAAAGGCTCGCAAACGAACTCACGAAGGGCTTCGAAGGGTCGAAAGGGGCTAGGGCTCTATTCGTTTGAGTCGAATGAGGGATACGAGTCTGGCTTGGGCTATTTCTCTCCTTTAAATGGCTTAAAAATACACAAGGCGCACCTCACTACGCCTCGTCTCGCCTAGGGTGGCCTCTTGCAGGTTGCCTTGCCCCACCTGGTATGAGGCGGCAACCTCTTCGCCTCACTGCGCCTTGTGCCTAGGCGCGCTTTTAACTACTATGGTCTCCAGTCCACGCAAACTTGCTACCCTTCCTGGTAAGCTGCGTCAAAGGGCTTGATAGCTTAGAAAAACCCTTGACGAACCAATGATTATACCCGGTCAGACCCAAGAAACTATGAATCTCATGCACGTTTCCTTGGTCTCGCCCAGTCAACTACCACCTCAACTTTACCTGGGTCAACTGAAATCCCCTCCTTGGACACCACGTGCCCTAGAAATGCAACCCGCTCAAACTAGAATTCGCATTTCTTGAATTTAGTGAATAGTTCCTTCTGTCTAAGTACCTGAAGGACTACTCTAAGATAAGCATCATACTCTGCTGGACTCTTCGAATATACCAAGATGTCGTCAATGATCACCATCACGAATTTATCCAGGTACTCGTGAAACACTCCGTTCATCAAGTCCATGAATGCTGTAGGCGCATTCGTTAAACCAAACGGCACAACCAAAAACTCGTAATGGCCATATTGGGTTCGGAAAGCACCGATATGTCGATGAACACCATTATGAATTTATCCAGGTACTCGTGGAACACCCTGTTCATCAAGTCCATGAATGCTGCAGGTGCATTCGTTAAACCAAATGGCATAACCAAAAACTCGTAATGGCCATACTAGGTTTGGAAAGCAGTCTTCGATACATCCTATGCTTTCACCTTTAGTTGGTGATACCCGGACCGCAGATCGATCTTCGAAAAGACTTGGGTGCCCTGCAACTGGTCAAACAAGTCGTCAATCTGAGGCAACGAATATATGTTTTTTACGATCACCTTATTGATCTCCCGGTAATTGATGCACACCCTCATTGACCCGTCCTTCTTTTTCACAAACAACGCAGGTGCACCCTAGGGTGACATGCTTGGTTTGATTAACCCCTTGTCCAAAAGTTCCTGCAACTGCTCCTTTTGCTTTTTCAACTCAGCTGGAGCCATCCTGTAAGGCGCCTTCGAGATTGGTGCTGTCCTCGGTGCTAACTCAATAGCAAACTCCACATCCTTGTATGGAGGCAACCCTGGCAAGTCTTCAAGAAAGACATCGGAGAACTCCCTTATCACCGGGATATCCTCCAACTTCAATCCCTCCTTAGGTGACTCTTTCACACTTGTCAGGTATCCCTGACAACCCTCCAGAAGCAGTTGTCTCGCTTGCATCGCCGAGAGGATCCGTGGTGCAGAACGCACACACGATCCAACAAATAGAAATTCTTGCTCTCCGGGAGGCCCGAACACTACTTCCTATGACAATCAATCCTCGAAAAACTGGATGTTAGCCAATCCATCCCTAAGATTACATCAAACCCATGCATATCAAACACGATTAGACTGGCAGACAGCCTCCTCCCTTGAATCTCTATCGGGTAATCTTTTACCACTCTATTGCATACAACCACTAACCCTGATGGCGTATCCACACCTAACTCGACCTCTAACGGTTGAGCCTCCACTCCACACTGTTTAACAAATTCTCGAGATATAAAGGAGTGTGTTGCACCCGAATAAAAAAGAATTACAACATTATATGATAAGTTGTAAATGGTACCTGTCACCACATTGCCGGCGCTCTCTGCATCACCAGGCGTCATCGAGTACACCCTAGCCTAAGTGGTGCCTCCTTGGTGACCACCTCGAGGTGCCTGGTTACCACCCCAGTTCTAGGGAGAGTCACTGTTGCCCGACAGTCTTGTATCAGATGCCCTGACTCCTCGCACCTCTAGCAGTTTGTGAATCGAGACTTGCACTCGCCTCAATGTTGCAACTGGCACTTGGGACACATTAGCTTCTCCGAACTCCCCTAGGACGCCTGAGATCTCGACTGCTACTGCTGTTGGCCCGAAGGACCACCGTACTTCTTCTAATAACTCTTGCCGGAGCCTAACTGTGAATTCTGGGGAAAATGCCTCTTCTTCTGATTTGCCTCTCTCTCCCCCTCCTGGATGTTGGCTTCAGCCGCCATGGCTTTATCCACAATCTCGTAAAAGCCCTAGACCATTAACGCTGCCACTTGCGTGCGTATAGCCTGCTTCAGGTCCCTCTCAAACATACGAGCCTTCTTCGGCTCATCTGAAACCATGTGAGGCGCAAACCGAGATAACTCCATGAACCTAGTTGCGTATTGTTGCATCGGCATCGATCCCTAAGTCAAGTGGAGGAACTCCTTAGACTTCGCCTCACGGGTGGCGATGAGTAAGTATCGTGCGAAGAACACCTCCCTGAAGTGACTCCAGGTAGTTGAAACGTACCCTGGGCGTTGCTCCTCGACCAGCCTAGCTAATCGCCACCATCTCTTAGCCTCCCCCACCAGCTTGAGGGTGGCATATTTAACCTTTTGTTCCTCTGTGCACTTAGACACCTCCAGCAGATCCTCCATCTCTTGTAACTAGTCCTCCGCCATAATCGGGTTCGGTCCTCCCGAAAATGCCGACGGATTCATTCTAGAGAATTACTGGTTTGTGCAGCCTCTATCTGCAACCATTTGATCCTACTCCCTGGAACCCCTCCCGTGTTCCTTCCTGGCTTGCTTCGCTATATCGCGGAGGAACACAGGAGCCTTACTCTCATCCTCATTGGAGGCATCCAGGTGATTATCACCTCCTGTCATAATCGCCTTCCCTTTGGGTTCCATTCTATACATAAGTAAAATCCAACTTAATCATTCCACATTTAATACAATAAATGCAAATATGGAACAAAAGGATTAAACAACACGTATTCGAGACACTGACAACCCATACACACTAGACCGTCTAACCTCTCATCTCGACATCTGAGTCAAGTCTCTCAACCTAGAAATGAAACCATCAATGGATTTACCATGGTTTTCCTAAAATTGTCATTTCCGGAAAAACACAGAAGACTGTTGAAGGAACTCCCGCCTCCGAGCCTCCAGACTAAAACCTGACTAACTCTCTTAACTTTATCTCATTACAGCCAATACTATGGTAATTTACTCACTGACCGTCAAAGTTTGTAGAACCTAGCAAACCGAGGCTCTGATACCACCTGTAACACCCTAGTCCCAACTTACGGCCCAGGTGTTACTATAGTGACGTTTGTGTACCTAATATACTTCTCAACAGATATATACGCAGCGGAAAACAGTTATTTCAACATCCATATACAATATTGTATGATACTCGACGCATCCTTGAGTCTTACAACATTTTACAAGTTCTGAAAACCTATAACATAACCTACAAAATCGAGCTCGTGGAGACGCTCACTCAAAAACAGATTGCTACCCTGCCCCAGTCCTTGCTAATCTCAACCTCGATAAGGACCTAAAAAGACAATTTGTATGATAGGGTGAGACACTTCTCAGTAGGGGACGATTAAGCTAATAACAATGTGTGGCCAGCATGCTTTAAGTGTTTAACAAAAATATAAACATATATAATCATCGTTTCCGTAATTGTAAAATACGTAACCCATTTTCATCATATGAACAACCCCATAGTATATAACAACAATTACATAAATGTACAGATATGCAGGATAGGACACGCCCTCAAACTCTATACCATGTATAAATCCCCACAATCGGGTTTGACTGCCCCTACTGTCTCAATACAGCCTGGGTACACGATCAAGAGGCAAACTCACACTTAGACCGCCCCTACTGTCTAAATACAGCCTGGGTTCATATAGATCAAAAGTATGATGTCCTTATTGGTAACGGATCCGTGCCTACACTATCAGTCCCCAGGGTTCCTAAAGCATATTGTGCAATTTAAGCAATATAAATGCTCTTTTGAAATCATTTAACAAAACACATCATTACGTGAATCCGGCCCGTAGTCGTCAAATAAACTTCCTGCATTTTCACAACAGTTCCAGTATTTCACAACATCAACACCTGCCACACAGTTTTCCACATTCGAAAACAACTCAAAAGTAAATATAAACAGTTAATATCACAGTACAAGTTTTAAACAATGAAAACAACATTTTCAACCAGTGAAAAGGTTTAGAATGACGAGTACAATATTTTAAAAATATAACATTTGAATTTGACTGGTTGGTTTTGAAAATAAAGCCGGTTTACTGAATCGAGGCCCGAAAACCCTAAAACCGTCGTAACTCGATATCTAAAAGTTATTTCAACATTTCAATCGATTCATATTATTTAAATCACTGTATTAACATAACCCCCTTACTTACGTGTGAATCGGAGTTCGAAACGACCCGAAACTCAAGCCCTAGATTTCCGAGCCCCGAACCTAAACGGTTTAAAACAACAGCACGAAAACCCCGAAACCTAATACTCGAAGAACAACACTTCAGTATAATCTTGTATACTACAGATCTATAGGACCAAAAGCAAAAATCGACCCTTACCTCGATTTTCGAGAAAAACTAGGAAATCTCCGAAATGAAATTCTGATCCATAGAACTTGTAGAGATTCCTTCCCTGATCCACGCAGCGATGTTGGATCGTCGATTCCGACAACACACGGCCCGAAAATCTTAGAGAAAGAGAGAGCGGAGTTTGTGTCTCAAGAGAGAGAGAGAGATAGAGAGAGAGAATGAGAGTTTATAAAGAAAAACCTAACTTAGCCTTTAAGTAATCAAAATAAATATCTCTTCCAAGATATTTATATATAAATATCTCAAAATATCTCCTCGAAAAGATCTCTTTATTTATATATATATATATATATATATAAATATTGATCGGGTTACTACAATGTCTCCTATGTACGAGAATCTAGTTACGACTCTGACATGGGGGAAAGAAACCCTGGATTTGGAGGATATCACGAGTGCATTGTAGGGGTTCCATCAGTAGAATGAGGCCAGCATGAGAGTTCATAAGGTGAAGGGCTCGTGGCAAAGGATAATCAGGATTGTAAGAGGCAAGTTTTAAAAGCGGATCGAGTAATAATAAAACTCAATCGCAGTCCAGGAGGAGGAAGGACGTTAGGTGTTTTAAATGTGGGAAAATTGGACGCATAAAATTAGAGTGTCCGGGGTGGAAGAATGGGAATGCAGAAACTCAAGAGGGTTTGTCAAAATCTGCGTATGTAGTGAAGAAGGAAACTCAGGGAGCAGTGACGGTGATATGCTTTCTGTTTCATCGGGTTTAGAATGCCTCACGGATTCTTGGTTCCTAGATTCGGGATTTTCTTATCACATGACGCCCAACAAAGACTAGTTCACTACTTACAGATTGGTGTGTTTTGATTTCGTTTTGATGGGAAACGATGCTGCCTGCAAAGTTGTCGGAATAGGGGATATTAGAATCAAGATGTATGATGGTGTGGTAAGGACGTTATGTGATTTAAGACATCTACTTGATTTACGGAAGAATGTGATTTCATTGGGCACTTTAGATTATAATGACTATAGTTAAAAGACTAAAAGTGAAATAATGAAGATGTGTAAAAGCGTCTTGATGGTGATGAAAGGACAGAAGTTAGTGGGTAATATCTATGCACTGCTCGGTAACACAGTTGTAGGTGGAGCTCCAATTGCAAATTTTGGGTTAGAAAATACTATTTTGTGTAAAACAACCACACACAAAACGAAGGGTATTCTTAACTACATTGTTTTGGATGTTTGGGAACCGGTGCAGGTAGCATCATGGGTTGGACATAGGTACTTCATGAGTTTATCACGAAAGTTCTGGGGGTACTTCATGCGGCACAAGCTGGAGATGTTTGCCAAATTTAACTTGTGGCTGAGGTGGAAAACCAGACCAGCAGAAAGATCCTTAGGTCATACAGTGGAACTGAGTACGCTGGTGTTCAAGGAGTTTTGCATGCAACATCTCAGGTTGTATGCAGGACTTGCAAGGAATTTCTTGGTAAAGTCAGTAAGTATGACGTGTTTCTCGATTAACCGATCGCCAAGGATATTACTAGATGAGAAAGTTGCAGAAGAGATTTGAACAGGTTATATGGTAGACTACTCTGGTTTGAGAGATTTTGGAGGACCAACCATGCATGTTTCTAGCGAGGTGAAACCTAAGCTTGGTGAAATGTCTAGACGATACATCTTTCTGGGGTATCAAAAAGGGGGGTTCAAGTTGGGTGATCCAATGGCAAATAAGGTGGCGATCAATGGAGAAATGATTTTTGATGTTAAAGCCATGGTGCAACGTACTCAGGTAGATGAAGAGAAACATGTGCCAAAAAGCTGCAGCAGCAATGAGCATGTGATGCAGGTGGAGTTGGAGACTCAGGGCAGAAGTGCAGGGAACTCTATCTCAGGAGACCAACAGTATCACAGTATAAATTGCAGCAAAAAGGATATTGTGATGCAGGTAGAGTTATTGATTCAAGGCAGAGATGACCATTTATTGTAGGGAGTTCTAGCTTGGGAGACCAATAGGATCACAATGGGCCCAAATGCACTATCAAGCCACTGCCTATGTATGAATTTGATGATCTGATGTCTTATGCATTTATTACTACTAGCAAGGTTCCTACTTTTTTTCAAGATGTGGTGCACAGTAAAGGGAAAAATAGATAGATAAGTGTTATGGTGAAGGAGATAGAGTTACTGCATAAGAATCAGATCTGAGAGTTGGTGGAGCTTCCAGAGGGGAAGAGGGTGATAGGATGTAAGTGGGTAATTATTCTGTTGTTTTATATTGATGACATGTTAGTTGGTGGGAAGATTCCAACTGAGGTTAATCAGTTAGAAACTATGTTGAGAAAGGAATTTAACATGAAGATTCTTGGGTTGGAGATTCGCAAGGATAAAGCTATAAGGAGATTGGAGTTATCTTAGGGTGGCTTTGTGGACAGAATTGTAGGGAGATTGTGGTTATCTCAGGGTGATTTATTAGAGAAGGTGTTGGAAAGGTTTAGTATAGTTAATGCAAAACCGGTAACTGGTACACCGTTGGCGAATCAATGTAAAATGTGTACCGCTCAGTACTCAAGGAAGGACGGTGATGTTTGGGACATGTTAAAGGTCCCCTACGCTAGTGCAATGGGGTGTTTCGGTAGGTAGCAAAGTAATCCGCCAGTTGTGAGATTCGCGGATGTAGACTACACAGAGGACTTGGATGAAAGGAGGTCTATAACAGGGTATGTTGTGGGAGGGCTTATTTGTTGGAAGTCTTGGATACATTCTTAGGTTGCACTTTCAACAACTGAGTCAGAGTATTTGGCAGTGGCTGAGGCTGCCAAGGTAGTATTGTGATTTAAAGGATTGTTCAAGGAGCTGGGTATTCAATTAGGTGGAGTTCTTGTTACCACGGAAAAGTTCAAGCATCGCTTGTACTTGGTTAATGTTTCTAGGTGCTAGACGGGAGGCGGTCCTAATCTACTGTCTCGGGAGGAGCAGTGGGTTATGCTTTCCTATTTCTCATAATTGGTGAATATTCGCCAAGGTGGAGATTGTTGGATTTGTGGCTCATATTGAGTGGAGTGCATATGCCAGGAAAATATGGTGAAGCAAAGAACAAGGAAGGAGATTGCAGGAAGAAACCGTCGACGGTTGCATCGATAGTTTGGAAACTATAGACGGTTTCAATCGGGATTCAATCTTCAGGTTTAGCCTTGGTATTAAACTGTCGACGGTTGTGCTGAAACCGTCGACGGTATTGATCGGCGTAGATCACTGATTTTGAATCGGAAGATCAGTAGATTGGGAGATTTCGGAGGATTTTCCTCCGGAGATTGCTACAGAAGTGTTTTAGATATAGTCTTAAGTCTTCTGTACGCCTAGGGTTAGAATATAAACTATATTTTGTAACCCTTGATGTAAGCTTGACAATCTGATAGTGGAAATTAGCTGCTTGCTCCCGTGGACGTAGGCAAATTGCCAAGCCACGTAAATTTCTTGTATCTTTGATTTTATTGCTTTCCATTATTCTTATTGTGATTGCTTTTTTCATATATTCATCGTTGGTAGCTTGCATTACTTGTTTCGGATTTGAGTTGTGTGTGTTTTCCACTACGCATTCGAATCAGCACTCTGCTTAAATTCAAATCAATGAATCCTTTATCTTGATTGCGACTGAGTGCAATTCATCAACACATGCATTTAGCTCTTTCAACTATTTTATGTTCTCGAGGAAGTAAATTGAGAATTTTGAAGTTTTGGAGTTCTATGCTTTGAACATAGTTATTAATCCCAGCAAACTGCAAATTGGTATGCACGTTTGAAAACATGGTAAATTCTTGTTCTAAAGAATGCTAAATCTAGCCATTCAAAATTTTTAATTCAATAATTTCCATATATATATATATTTGTTAGTCAAAGTGTTGTGTTATCACATTATAATTTTATCCTCAAATCATTTTCAATCTATTTCTCCAAATAAGATATCTGTTTTAGATTTATGTACACAACTTTTTCTCTTAAATATATTAGTGTTACCACACATTATTTACTAATATACCAATGGATGTGTACCTCTAACTTTCTTTTAAACTATGTGTTATACCACAATCCTGTTCCTGTTCCTGTTCCTCAAATCAGAACATTCCACATACTAGGTAACATTGCTTAAAATTTTTTTATCTCTGTTGCTTATTGTCTTCTATATTGTTTGGGTTTCTACAAATCATGTGCATGTGAGATTGCACCTTTTGTTTTCATAATGGAAATCTGTGTCTTCCTTTTTCTCTTTTTGTGCATGTGTTTTTGTGTCTCTCCTATTTTTCCTTTTTTCTTTAAGAGGGTAAGTTGGGGTTGCCTGTGTAAGAGCCACAATGCTTCACAAGAATTAACACAAAATGTTTATTTTTTGTGCTATAGCTTTCAACCTATTTTTTATGCTATGACTTTCAACCCAACAACATGCTATTAGGAACCTGCAAAAAATGAAGTTTGTGTAGTTTTACCAAATAATGTAGGCTAAATTCTTTTCTAGCACATTATTTTGGTATACAAATCTAATTTTCCATATAATGGATAGGTATCTAAATGAGAGAAAACAGTTTGGAGCACCATTGGCAGCTTTCCAAATAAACGAACAGAAACTTGTCCGCATGCTGGGTGATGTTCAGGGAATGATTCTTGTGGGTTGGCGCGTTTGCAAGTTGTATGAGAAAGGTAAAATGACTCTTGGGCATGCAAGCTTGGCAAAGGTAAGGTTAAAATTTTAGATTAGGATTTTTTTTTTTTTTAATTCTTTTTTGTGTTGACATATTTGTTCAATTTCCAGTCCTGGATTTCCTCGAGGGCAAGGGAGACTGTTGCTCTTGGGCGGGAGTTACTTGGTGGCAACGGAATTTTGTCTGATTTTCTTGTTGCAAAGGTTTTGTTAAGATATTTCTCTATTCTTTTTTTTTTTAAATCAGTAAATGATAAATTTTATTGACCAAAATGGATATGTACAGAAACTCTGGCCATATCCGAGAAAAGGGAGGCAAAGACCCCTAAAAAAAAAAAAGCAAAATAGATTCAAATAAATACTAGGGGTCTTCCAAATATTGTATAATATTACACCACTTCCCAACAATTTACTCTCTTCTTTCAACTTATTTCTTTTCAATTTGACACATTCTTCTTCCCTTTTTTTTTTTTTACATTGATGAAGCTAGCAAGCAACATTACAAACCATCTCAATAAATTTCTCATTCATTTTTTTTTTTTTCTTTTTCAAACCAACAATTTATTCCCCCTAGCAAATACTCAAATATTAAGGGTAAGAAAATATTACTTTCAAGCTTAACTCCAATATGGAGTGGGTACGAAAATATATAGGTTAACAAAGAAAAAGGCTTCTAATGGATAAAATCACGGTAGGCTTTAAAGGCTCAAACTTTAT
Organism: Malania oleifera; assembly: GCF_029873635.1. Lineage (NCBI taxonomy): Eukaryota > Viridiplantae > Streptophyta > Magnoliopsida > Santalales > Ximeniaceae > Malania > Malania oleifera. Next base: position 67,972,471 of record NC_080427.1, on the reverse strand, counting down.
CCTACATTGACCTTTATCACTTCCTAAGTATAATTGAGCAAGCATACCACAAACCATGTAATGACATTCCCAAAAGATAACCAAATAAGAAAAATAATGAGACCATGCAACAAGATAATGTCATGGAAAAAAAAAATAATAGCACCAAATATGATAAATCCTAGCTAAGGAATGGGAATGACTCAACTGCTCATAGGTGTTTTAAGTCTCAACTTATGTTTGATTGTTCTCTGATTGTATGCATTCGACATCCATCAAACCACAATAGCTTACGTGCACTTAAAAGAATTTGAAGTGCCTAAATATATAACTACGATAGCACAATTGACCCAATTGAATACTCTATAATCATGCTCAAACACCCAAGCCAAATTCATGTAAACAGATATGCATGAATCTACGCCCCCAACCTAAACCGAACATTGTCCTCAATGTTTATGAACAAAAAGAAATATTACCATAAAAGCAAAAGGGGAAAGATATCACTTGAATTATTGAGTATAGATCCAAAAATGTGGTATACTCCTGCAAAGTTAACTAAACAAAACAAAAAAACAAAAAACAAAAAACAAACAAAAAAAAAGAAAAGAAAAGAAAACAAATAAAAAAAAAACAAACCTGCGTGGTGTGGTCAAGGTTGATAGACAGGATCCTCAAGTGGAATTTCTTCCACTTCCCGAACTTGCCTATTAATTAATACTTTAAGGCGTTGACCATTTACTTTAAAGATTTGACCATCCTTAGGATCCTCTATTTCTACCGCCCCACTTGCAAAAACATTCTTCACTACAAAAGGGCCAGTCCACCTAGACCGAAGTTTTCCTGGGTGCTTATGGAGTCTAGAATCATATAAGAACACTCGATCATTAGACTTAAACGTTTTTCTCAAAATATTTTTATCATGAAATGCTTTCATTTTAGCTTTATAGATTCTAGAGTTCTCATAAGCATCATTTCTCAATTCCTCTAACTCAATCAACTAAAATTTTCTAAGTTTACCTGCTTCTCTCATGTCAAAATTGAAATGCTTGATAGCCCAATAAGCTCGATGCTCAAGCTCCACAAGTAAGTGGCAAGGCTTTCCAAAAACAAGCCTATAAGGTGACATACCTAAGGGAGTTTTAAAAGTTGTACCGTAGGCCCAAAGCGCATCAACTAATCTCAAAGACCAATCTTTGCGATCCGGGTTGACCGCTTTTTCTAAAATTTGCTTAATTTCCCTATTTGCAAGTTTTACCTGTCCACTTGTCTGGAGATGGTAGGCAGTAGCAGGTGCATTACACAATTCAAATGACATTCTACGAAAAGCATAAGTACCAAAAGGACAAGTGAAAGTGGTTTTATCTTGGTCTTCTAATGCAATTTCAATTTGACAATAATCAAAATAACCATCCAAGAAACAATAGAATGGATGACTAGCCACACGCTCAAGAATTTAATCAATAAAAGGAAGAGGAAAATGGTCTTTCCCGGTGGCAGCATTCAATTTTCTGTAATCAATGCACATCCGCCACCCAGTCACAAGTTTTGTTGGGACTAACTCTCCTAGGTCATTCTTCACCACAGTAACACCTGACTTTTTAGGAACAACCTGTGTAGGACTTACCCATTTACTATCAGCAATAGGATATATGATTCCTGCATCTAATAGTTTCAACACTTCATTTTTCACCACTTCTTTCATAGTAAGATTAAGCCTACGCTGGAGGTTTCTATGCGGGTTGGTTCCTTCCTCCAAATTAATTTTATGAGAACAAACCAGGAGACTAACTCCTTTTATATTAGCAATGCTCCAACCTAAGGCTGACTTATGCTCACTTAGGGTTCGAATTAATTTCTTACTTTGAGACTCAGACAATTCAGATGAGATAATAGGAAAAGTATCACTTGAACCAAGAAAAGCATGTTTTAAACCCTTAGGCAGAGACTTCAATTCAACCTTGGGTGCTTCCACACTTGAAGGAATTTGCTTTTCACCTTTCTCAGGCAACTCCTCAAACTTTGGTTCCCATGCTCGAGTGCCATAATCTTGAGTTCTATAAAAAAATAGCACAAATATCAACTACATCAGATGGATTACTAATAGAATCAAACTCAGAATTAATAAGAAAATACTCAAGGGGATCAAAATCACGGGTTGTAGAAACTCCCCTATCCATGAGTGAGTCAATCATGTATGTCTGGTGGCCCTCGTCATCATCTTCTGGCTGTTTTGCAATATGGAAGATATTCACCTCGAGAGTCATGTTTCCAAAAGATAGCTTCATGAGCTCATTCCTGCAATTAATAAAAGCATTAGTAGTGGCAAGGAAAGGCCTACCTAAAATCAAAGGAATTTTAGAAGTAGTATCAACAATAGAGCTAGTTTCAAGTATTAGGAAATCAACAGGATAATAAAATTTGTCTATTTGAATTAGAACATCCTCTACCACACCTCGGGGTACTTTGACTGGGCAGTCAGCCAATTGTAATACCAAAGTGGTTGGTTTGATTTCTCCCAACCCTAACTGCAAATAAATAGAATATGGCATTAGATTCACGCTAGCTCCTAAATCTAGCAAAGCTTGCCCAAACTCATGATTTCCAATGCTGCATGCAATGGTTGGGCAACCAGGATCTTTGTACTTGGGAGGAATCCGCAGCTCAATTAGAGCACTAACTTGTTTTGTTAGGCACGCTGTCTTCTTCAATGGCACTTCCTTTTAACTGTACACAAATCCTTGAGAACTTTTGCATAAGTAGGAACTTGTTTAATCACATGCAAAAGAGGAAGATTGATTTTTTCTTGCCTTAGATTCTTTAGGGTTTTATTGTTAGGATCCAGAGTTCGTTTGCTTGATTTTAAAGCTTGAGGGAATGGTACCTTAATAGGACTCTTTGTCACCTCAGGTTCCTTGGGAACCTCGGCATCACTACTATCTTGATTCTTTTCCACATCCTCTAATTTTTTTGTTGTTGGGATGTGTAATGACTTACCGCTTCGTGTCACAATCACATTCACATCCTTCAAATTCCTTTGCGCCATGTGTTGACCATGGGGTGCGGACTGAGCTTGAAAAGGAAACTTACCTCGCTCATTCACACTCAAGAAGCTCATCAATTTGGATACTCGACTCTTTATTTCCTTGTTTTCTTCAACAACCTGCGTAATCAAAGATTCAAACTTTTGGTTAGTCTTACCCTGTGCCTAAATAAAAGCATGCAAAGTGTCCTTTAAAGGACTCCTAGAAGATGAAGGTGCATGATATGGTGCAGGATATGATCTAGGGAGTTGTGCAGGAGGCTGGTTTTCAGACTTCTAGCTAAAATTGGGGTGATTGTGCCACCTCGGATTATAGGTATCAGAGAAAGGTGTAAAAGGCTTCTTGTACACGCCTAAGAAATTACATTGTTCCTCATACATCCCTCTCATCTCAGCAAATGTGGGACACTCTTGGGCGAGGTGATCTACCCCACCACACACAAAACATGGTCTAATAGACTCTGCATGGTTTGCCACATGTGTTGGCTTTAAGTCCTTAATTTTTAACACCTCTAGCTCCCTAGTGAGCATCTCAACCTTAGCCTTTAGGTTATCTTCTCCCTTGAGATGGTAAATTCCACTACCATTTGGGTTTCCTACAGGTCGTGACCTATTTGTGCTCTCAGTAGCACTAGGTTCTGTCCATGTGTGCGCTTTTTCTGCTATGCCATTCAAATATTCAATGGCCTTATCAGGATCTTTCTGTAAGAACTCACCATTACACGTCATTTCCACAAATTGGCGCTTTCTAGGTGTAAGTCCCTCTTAAAAATAGATCGCTAAGCACCAATTCTCATACCTATGGTGGGGACACAAATTTAACAATTCTTTAAATCTCACCCAAACTTGGTATAAAGTTTCACTCTCTTTTCGGACAAAGGTTGAGATTTGTCTCTTCAAAGCACTTGTTTTGTGATGTGGAAAATACTTATGAAAAAATTCTTGAGTCATCTCAGCCCATGACCCAATCGAATGTGGTCTCAATGAATACAACCAACTCTTTGCTCTTTCTTTTAAAGAAAATGGAAAAAATTTAAGTCTGACTGCGTTCATTGTACTAGGTTGATTATGAAAATTTGCAACTACCTCTTCAAATTCCCTAGTGTGTACATATGAGTTTTCCTTTTTAAGTCCATGAAAAGTGGGGAGAAATGGAATCATTCCCGGTTTAAAATCAAAATGCGGCACATTAGGTGGAAGCATGATATATGAGGGTGTGGCAATGCGTGTAGGATGGAGATACTCCTGAAGAGTTCTAATGGTTTGGTCCTCATGATGACTCATTGTGAATGAAGATTGTGATGCAATGGATGTATCTAAATTAGGAGACGTATTAAATAGATTCGGAAAGAAAATGTCCGTATCAGAATCAATGTCGGCTCTCTTTGCAAATCTTCCTAATTCGTCCCTATACCTATGCATACACTTAAATAAAAATAAAAATAAAATACTTTACTAAATAAAATAAAAATAAAAATAAAAATAAAAATAAAACTAAATAAAATAACAGAGAGAGAAACGAGATTGCCGCCCTTGATGAATCAATTCAGTAAAATATATTCCTCACAATGCTCCTTATTGTGTCTCCTCGACAACGGTGCCAAAATTTGATCACGCCTAAAGAATAATGTGGTAGTTGTAGCATAGCTTTGGGGTGTCGATTCCACAGGGAGATGGAAAAAGGAATACAAATGGGCAAATACAAATAAAAATAAAAAGAATAGTAAATAATTTTTAAGGAAAAACAAATGACTTCTTTTTAGAAAGATTTAAAACTAAGATTATTTTTGTGGATGGAAAATCAAGTTTGCAAGAATCAAGGCATCAGGAATCCCTCTCACAAATCAGATAATCAATCTATTTTTAATCCATTGGCTTTCTCAACTAGAGATTTCACATCCCAAATCCCCAATCAGAAGATATAGAATTACAAATCTTTGATAAATTCAAAAGTAAATTTTCTAAATATTATTCATCTTGTTAAAAACTCAAAAGCTATTAACTTTGTTAACAAAATGTAACAACGACAATATATCCGAAGACAATATCGCAGCAAAAGAGTAATGTAACAAAATTAATAGTTTGTCTTGAACATATTCATGGATCCTTACAATTCCATGAAAAAAGTATGACTGAATTCATGAAGAGATTTAGATATATGAATATTCAAGCGCGAAATAAAACAAATAACAATTGAAGAACAATAAATAGAAAATATAAAAACATTGAAGAACAATAATATGGATTAAAAATAAATTGAAATACCTTTATTTGATCAAGTTCATCCCTAGCCAAGGCTAGGGAATTAGTTCATCATAGGATGGAAGAAAAATAAACTCTCAAGAAAACCTTCACCCCCAGTCGTCTCCCTTTTTTCACACAAAGTTTTCCTTATATATGTCCCTCTCAAAACCCTAAAAAAATGGAATAACATAAAAGAAAAAAAAAAAAAAAAACGCAGAAAAATATCCTCTGGTTTCCAGGCTTGGATTGCGGCTCACTTTTGGCCTAGTAAACGTTTATATTAGAAAAATACTTTCTCACAATGAATTGTAACTCTTTTTTGTAAGCTTTCCAATGCCACTTGAATCATGCCAATCCGATATCAGATGAGAGAGTTATGATTAAATTACGAAAATATGTCCAGGCTATCTCCTAACGAATTTTGGACTTGGACGGGCTTGGATTGCAGCCCACTTTTGACCTAGTAAAAGTCCGAGTTAGTGAAAAGCAATTTCATGATAAATTGTAGCCCATTATGTTAGGTTTTCAATGCAACTTGAATCACCCAAATTCAATATCAAATGAGATATGATGAAAATACTGAATGGTGCGCAAAGACTTTTCCAAAACGGGATTATATCATATCCAATATTCTTTTCTCCAATCTAGGTGGTTGATCTTCTTCATTTATGCTAAGGGTTGACTTCCAAATCTTTTTAACTTCATTCCTATGATAAAAATCATTGAAAATTAATTAGAATTAAAAACTTATAAAATGAAGATCAAGTAAAAAACTTACCACTAACATATTCAAATTGTCCTTATAAATTAGCAAATAAACAAGAAAAAGTAATGTTCAGAGTGCACTTTTATGCACTCATCAAGTAGGATTAGGAAAATATGACCACTTGCTCTAATCTAATCCTTCTGATGGGAAGAGAAAAGACGTAGGTTTAAGAAGATGCCTTGGTTGTTTCCCTTTTATGGAATTCGATGGAGCCATAGATTTAACGGATGTGTATGCATCTAGATACATGTAAGTACATTTGGGATCATGTCAAATTTCTATACTCTAGTAACATTACACGTATGTATGATTTATCCCAAGAGTACTTTTAGTTACAACAAGGAGATATGAGTATTGAGAATTATTTTTGAGAGATGAAGCATATTCATGAGGAGCTTAACATTGTGCAACCTATAACTGCCGATGTTCGTGAGATGCAGAAGCAGAGGGAGCAGATAACAGTTCTTTGTGTTCTAGTAGGCTTGAGACTTGAGTTTGAGGCAGTCCAGTCCTAGATACTTAGTAGTGCTGAGCTGCCATCATTTGTTGATGTTTATTCTTGTGTCCTTTGTGCTTTCTTTAGCACACATTCTCCCGCTTTTGCATCTAGCTATAATAGGACAACCTTTGCTACACAGGGTGATTCTAGTTCTTTACCAAACAGCCGCAAAAAAGTTATCGAGGTGGTTTGAGTGATTGCAGCGGTAGAGACAGACGATGTAGAGGTACTCTTTGCAAGTGCACTCATTGTGGACAGAGTAATTATACTATTGAGCAGTGTTGGGATATTTACGATAGACCTTCTCCTAGTTTGAGTTATGTGTCTTGTCTCGATTGTGAGTCTTGTCAGTTGGGAAAGCACCATCGTGTTCCTTTCTCTTCCCGAGTCAATAAATAGGCTGCGAGCCCATTTATGTTGGTACATTATGATGTTTTGGTCCTTGTAGGGTTGTGTCCAAGTTGGTTTTCCTGTTCTTTGTAACTTTTGTGGATGGTTGATTATTCAAGAATGACTTGGTTATATTTAATAAAACATTGTTCTGAGTTATTTCGTGTATTTTGTTCCATTTGTTCTGAAATAACGCTAAAGAGTATTTCAGTCCACAATTCACCACTAATATGACTCAATTTGGTATTGTTCATCAATCATCCTGCGTACATGCTCCTTAACAAATAGGGTTGCAGAGAAGAAAATTTATATCTTCTTGAAATCACTTGCACCTTACTTTATCAAATGCATGTACCTAAAGTGTTTTGGAGTGATGCTGTACTTACTGCTTGTTATTTGATCAACAAAATGACATCCTTTGTTCGTAGTAGTAAAATTTCTTACTCCATTATCTTTTTGAATTCACCTTTATTTTCTCTCCCTCCTCGCATGTTTGGGTGTGTGTCCTCTGTTCATCAACTAACTCTTGGGAAGGATAAGTTGAATCCTCATGCTATAAAATTTGTTATTCTGGGCTACTTATATACTCAAAAGGGATATCTTTGTTATAATATTATGTTGTGTTGCTTCTTTGTTTCTGCTGATGTTACCTTCTTTGAGTCTATACCTTACTACACCTAGTCATTGAGTGCTTCTGAGCTTAATGAGTCTCTTCCTTTACATAATTTTCTAAATTCTACTTTGTTGTCCTTGCTCAACCAACCATCTGAGTCTCCATGTATTTTAAGCCCTTCTCATTGTCTTGATCATACTAATTTGCAGGTGTATTCACAACTTCGGCTCCAAGGAAAAGAGTCCCCTCTTGCTTCTACTACCATGCCTTTGGTTTCCTCGTTTGATGATCATACTATTTGGTAAGCTCGCTAAGGCTTGGGTCCTTAACTACAAAAAATAATATTTATAAAACCTAACTATCCCAACTTTAGCAGAAAGTGGGTAAGTCGAGTATCAATCCATGGAGACTTGAAGCGCAAATATTAAACTACTTCCAATTTAATTTACTAAAGCCTTGTTGTGAAAAAGAAGTGAAAGATGGTATTTTGCAATGGTGATTGTCTAACAACTACTGGAAAGCATGTAAACGAAAACAAGTAAATCTAAACTACCGAAAAGCAGGTAAATTTCTAAATTACCCTACTCCTACAAAGCAATACTGTGATCTGAATAAGACGCTGGATGCCATGCCTCTAACTACGCTTATCCAGACTTCCGTAGAAGTACTAACCCGAGCGGGCCAAAGTGGGAGAGGGGCAATCGAGGGCACAGGGTAGCAAAGGGGCACCAACCGTCCGGAGTACGGTCGAGAACTGGAGTATACCCTATATTAATGATAACAAACACCTCCGCGGTTCCATAGCCGACTATTTTCCTCTGACTAATACGTAGCAGTGCTTATCCTTATTTGTGATCTTTCATCAAACACACAAGAAGTAAATGGAAAGCAGTAAATGAAAGCATGAGTAAAAAGATCATCCCTTTATCATTCCAAACGTCTGTCACTAACGCCAAAAGTACAAGAGGAGATCCTAATACACACGACTGTTGCATGAATGCTATCGGATGTCACAGGCCGTCGGACACTCCATACACGAACCGAAACTACTTTACTCCTACTCTAACTTGGCTTTCAATGACTTCTTAGGTTTGTCACTCACCTAAGAGAGGCCAAAGAGGAACCCAGAGCTTGTGTTCGTAGCAATTACTTATAGGTTCTAGGGTTTACAAGGTTTGTTTTACAAATTAGGAAGGTTTGCTGCAAATCTCACGCAAAAGATCGTCGTTGTCGACCAAGTTGCTCCTCTGTCATTCTTGTGCGCGCCCTAGTCGAGACTCGTGAGAAGTTAGGGATTCGAATCTTCAATGTCTTCGACTTTGTCGCACCTCAGGGTCTTGATGGTCGAGAATATGGTCGAGACTTGCAGTATTTCGATCCTCAGGAAATCTCAGGAACTCGACATGGTTGCCCCTGAAGGTTTCTTGGTCGAACACTTTGTCGAGACTCTTGGTATTTTTGTTCTTAGTTCTGTCTCAGTATCAAGACGTGGTCGCTCTAGGGTGTCACTTGGTCGCGCACTTGATTGAACCTTGCAGCATTCTGATCTTAGTCTGAACCTTAGAATTTGCAGTGGAAGACTAAGTTGTCCTTGTGGTTTGCTGGTCGCGCCACATGGTCAAGCATCATCTTCATGTCCAACCATGATCTGAAGCTTATGGAGCTTGGGTGAACAACTGGATTTGAGCTTTGAATCCTCCAAATCTTCCTTGGCTTCTTGTAATGGTTTTAACCCGTTTTTCCTAAAAAGATAAATAAACCTTGCATAGCTCTGAACGATGATAACTCTGGGTAAATACAAAATAAAATGAGGATAAACAAAGGTAAATGAAGGTCTAAAATCATATATTTTAGGGACTCATCACTCTCCATGATGTTGATCCTCCTTTTGGTGTTTGGAAAGGCAAATGCATATGTACTAACATCCCATTTCCAACTATGTTTGTTATGACTCCTTATCACCCTCCTATTATTGTTTGGTTACTGCTCTGTCATCTACTACACTTCCTAAATCTATTTCGAAAGCCTTAGCCCATTCTGGGTAGAAGGATGCTATGGTTGAAGAGATAAATGTTTTACATGACAATGGCAATTTGGACTTGGTACCTCTTCCTCCTGACAACTCTGTGGTTGGTTGTTACTAGGTTTACACTATGAAAGTCAACCCTGACGGTTCTGTGGCTTGTTTGCCTTGTTGCTAAGGGATACACTCAGGTGCATGGTTTGGATTATTTTGATACTTTTTCTCCGGTTGCCAAACATACATATGTTCATCTCCTTGGCTACTACTTGTCATTGACCTTTGCATCAGTTAGATGTGAAGAATACCTTCTTGTACGGTTACCTTGAGGAGGTGGTTTATATGGAGCAACTACTTGGGTTTGTTGCTCAGGGGGAGTCAAGCTTAGTGTGTCAACTCAAGAAGGCTCTATATGGTTTGAAATAGTCTCTTGGAGCATGGTTTGGTCGTTTAGTGCTGTAATACTTGAGTTTGGTCTCCGATTGTGTGTTGTGGATCATTCGGTGTTCTATTGTCATACATCATCAGGTAGGATCCTCCTTCTTGTTCATGTGGATAATATTGTTATTATAGGTGATGATGATAAAGATATTCAGTCTCAAACTTCTTCTATAGACTAAGTTTTAGACCAAAGATTTGGGGACGGTTGAAATATTTCTTGGGTATAGAAGTATCTAGATGTCGTACAGGAACTGTTTTTTTTTATAGAGGAAGTATGTTCTTGATTAGTAAAATGAAACTGGATTGTTGGGATCTAAACCGGTTAATACACCCATGGATCCTAACAGCAAGTTAGTGCTGGATATAGGTGTTTTGCTACCTAATCTAGGACAATGACAGAGACTTGTTGGAAAGTTGAATTATCTCACAATCACTTGGCTGGATATGTCTTTTTGCAATAAGTGTTGTGAGCCAATTTCTAGATTCCTTGAGGACAATTCATTGGGATGCAATAATTTGCATCTTGAGATATCTTAAAGGTGCGTGTGGGAGAGGACACTTATATCCATGGATATACAGATGTAGATTGGGTTAGGTTGCCTTTTGACTAGAGATCCACACCTGGGTATTGTATCTTGGTTGGTGATGATTTGGTTTCTTGGAAGAGTAAGAAACAAATCGTGGTGGCTAGGTCAAGTGCTGATAAGAATATAGAGCTATGGCTCACACTGCTTGTGAACTTGTTTGGTTGAAGAACATGTTGGAAGAATTGGGTATTTCTCATTCTCGGTCTTTCACGAGCTAACGAAGCACATTGAAGTTGATTGCCACTTTTTTTTGGGAGAAACTTGGGCAGAAGTTCATTACTACCGCTTATGTGAAGTTTGATATGCAATTTGCTTATTTGTTTACCGAAGCGTTAGGGGGTGCTCATGTTAAATTTTTTTGTAACAAGTTAGGAGCATATGACATTTATGCTCCTGCCTTTCTTTTAGTATTATTATTATTATGTGTATTAATATGTTAATTAGTGAGAGTTAGGGTATTATTGTCATTAAAAATGTGTTTAATTTGTATTATAAATAGAGGGAGAGACCTATCTTCAAGTTAGGTCATTCATTTTAATCAAATCTTAATAGGAGCATACGACATTACATAATTAGAGAAAATGGGGGAAAAAAGCATAGGAAAATATTTTGTTGACATTGTGCTTTGAGTGTTATTGAGTTTAGGCTTGTGAACAAAACTCAAAGAGAGCTGGTGTTGCGAAGATTAGCGAGTTTCAGACTTCTGACTGTTCACAAGCAGTTTGTTTTTACAAGCCCAGTGATTGGTGCAGGAATTCCTTGGAGGGTCTCACATTTGTCTAATGCATGTGATTTTCTTTAGTGAGTGATGCAAAAACTTCTATTAGAAGAATGATGGAAATGTAATGGTGTCAGAAAAAATTCAGGTGGATGAATGATGTATAATGAAGATGTTTTGGTGTGAGATCCATGTTAAGCTTGGGAGTTTTAAGCTTTGTCATTAGAGCCAATCTAACAGCATCTCATCATTAGGCTGTGTTGCCCGAAACTTGTAGAGAAGAGTGATGGATATACTAGCGTGAGCGTGAGGACAAAAACTGTGCCTTGTTCTGTTTAATTCCCTAGCATTGGATATTACTGGTCTGTCAATTTTCAACTGAAAGATATTGATTTTATAATTTTTAATGTAAGAAAGATGAAGAGATGGGGAGGCATTACCCTTCCCATGTGCAGGGATCATTAGTATGAACTATGAACAGGGTACTAATGTACTCGTTTTTGTTGGCTTTCAGGCATTCTGTGATTTGGAGCCTATCCATACGTACGAAGGTACCTACGACATCAACAGCTTGGTCACTGGTAGGGAAGTAACTGGTGTTGCCAGCTTCAAACCTGCTGCATTGAACCGAAGGAGCCGCCTTTAACTGCATAAATTCTGTTTATGTGGACGTTTAACTCCATAAATTCTGTTCGTGGACTTTTACCTGGGAATTTGTTGGCTGGACAAATCCCTAGGTAGATGGGTTAGTAGATACACAGATTGTTGAACAAAAATATAATGAAGCATAATTATTTGCTACTGTTGTATGCCTTGCAATAAAGATAAAAGAAAGTAATTTCAATACAACTGATTATTCTCTTTGTTTCTGAAATAGTCAGTGAAATTCTATGCAGAGCAGCAGCAAATCACTCAGAAGCTTGAGCAGGGTCGCTCAAAAGTCAGACCAGGGATGAATAGAAAACAGGGTATTGCTTTTCACGTTAAATTGTTAATTGACTAATAAAATGAGTATAAAGATCATCCTAAGTCAGGGATGAGGATAATTATGTTTTAGTGATTGTAGAACTCACAACAGTAATGATTAGTGTAGCCTTGGATGGCATTTCTACCCTTTAGTTGCATGAGGGGTTAGTGGGGATATTACCCCTGCTAATCAGTTTGTAGAATGGATATAAAAATTATTAGGTTATGCTGTATAAATATATTGTATAAAAAATTAGAGATCCATTATTTAAATTCATTTAAGAAAAAGGCTTGAAATTTTTGGGTTTATTTACAACTAAACCTTATATTTGGAAGTATAACTTCGAGCTTTGGGAGTGGAATTTTACAAAGCATAGGAGTTCGAATTTAGTTTGGTAAAATTCATATTGGAATTCGGAAGTATGACATAAAATTATGTGAGCATATATACACAGCAAAAGGAATATATTGCTCAAGTCTTTTTTGGCCTTTTTGAGGCTTTTAAGATGTTTGCAAATGCTATGTGTGTGAGGTTAGAATTTGGATGTATAGATTTAAATAAAATATAATATATAATTATATTAATTTTATTTAAAGAAAAAATTATTGACGTTTACATTTATTTTTTATGTATTGAAATGATAATTTTTATTTTTTGACTCACTCCTAAGTAAAAATAAGAAGGTAAATTAGTTATTTCATTGTAATTATCAAAGGGTAAAAATTATTTATTAATAAATAAAAAAAGATAGATAAGGAGTGTCAATAAAATCATTTAATTTTATTTAAATTTAAATTGAAGGTTTAAAAATCACGTTCCCACACAAAGGCAAAGGGTATTAAGAGAGTAAACATGTTATGAAATAACATTTTTAAAAAACAAAACGTTAGATGATAGTTGGAGCTAAATGGTTAACAATTTTGGTCTAAAAGCACAATTCCATTACTAGGGAATCATGATCTCATAGGAGAGACTGTATTTTGAGGGACGAAGGGCAAAGCCCAAAAAACCTTCATATTTTGAATTTGCAAGGGAATCCTGGTTCAAAGCATAGCAGGGCATTGTGGTGCATAGCCTTGGAAAGCCAGGGTATTTCCCAAAAAAGAAAGGGAAAAAAAAGAACTAAATGTTATGAAACCATAAAAATTAATAGCTGTTACCCCTTCATTTTCTACTTCCAAAAATTATGTCTCTTCGTTTTCTATCGACATAAATTATGTGTTATCTTTATTATCCTATAAAATGACCCTCTCTTTCTCTCTCTCTCTCTCTCTCTCTCTCTCTCTCTCTCTCTCTCTCTCTCTCACACACACACACACACACACACACATATTGGCATACACACATAAGGCTTGAAGTAGGTATATGAATAGAAAGGAGGAGAGAAAAGAAGAGATAGAAAGAAGAGAATATATTTTATACAAGGCCGGTTTCAAATCATCTTGTAATTCCTTCCGAGATAGTGAAGTTTTGAATCACATCTACTCGTGGAGTAGGCATAGTCGAACCATGTAAAATTTCTATCTCATTTCTATTTATTTTTTTACATTTTTACAACACGTTATCAGTATAAAACTCTAACTATTTGAGATATTTTTTTAAATCCTATTTAATTTATTTCTTGTAAGTTTTACTGCACGAGAGTATAATATTCTCCAGAATAGAATATCTCTTTTAAAGTTTAAAGAGTATCAATCTTTAGAAAAGATGATAAGATAGTCTTCTTGAAGATGCTATATATTTAAATCTCCTGAAAATATAGACCTGCTCAAGAAGCTATGTATCTAGTCTACAGAATGGATGATAAATATTTACCTCCTGAAAAAGGTATATTTTTAACCTCTCGAAAAGATGTTAAAATCAACCTCTTGAAGAGGTCAGACGTTTATCCTCCAGATAGATAGTACGTTTAACCTCTGAAAGTAGTGGTAAATTATTACCCACTTTCATATTATAATTGGAATCATACTCCTGAAGAGTACAAATTGAGAAAATAAATAAATAGATAAATGTTCCTGAAGAAACATATTTAAGTACCCCTAGAAGGGTGTAAGTGATATTATATCTATTACTATCTCAATTTTATTTCAGTTTTACATTTTGTTTTTCTAAATTGCCTTATTATTATTATTATTAATTTATTCACATGTCAAACCTAAGTAAAGTTGAATTTGTTCCTCTTGATATCAAAGACAACAATTATTTATCTTGGATTCTTGATGTTGATGACCATCTAAATGCAATGAACTTGAGAAACACTATTTTAGATGAAAATACTACATCCTTGCAAGATCGCATAAAAGTTATGATCTTCCTTCGTCATCATTTAGATGAAATATTAAAGACTTAATACCTCACTATCAAAGACCCACTTATCTTATGGAAAAAATTTAAAGGATAGATTTGACCATCAACAGACTGTGATTTTACCAAATGCTCGACATGAATACATGCACCTAAGATTGCAAGATTTTAAAAGAGTTTGTGAATATAACTCAGCTTTACATAAGATTAGCTCAAAACTAAAATTATGTAGTTAAAATATTATTGATGAAGACATGTTTGAAAGGACATTTACTACTTTCCATCCCACTAATGTACTCCTATAGCAACAATATAGGGAGAGAAAATTTTCTAAATTTTCTGAACTTATGTCATGTCTTCTTGTTGATGGGCAAAATAACGAGTCTTTGATGAAAAATCACCAAACTCGTCCAACGAGTTCAATCCCATTCTCTGAAGTGAATATGAATACATCTCATGGTCGAGGATGAGGCCGCAGGCATGGTCGTGGTTGTGGTCAAAATAATCACTGACATCGATGTGAGACCGCAATCCCTAGAAGAGGGATAACCCCCAAAAGAGGGACAACCCCTAGAAGTGGGATAATGATTAGGATCAACTACCCAGACATCATGAAAATAAACATTACAGATGCGGAGGAAAAGACCATTGGTTGCGTACCTGTAATGGTGAAATCACTTTCTGATTCTTAATTGGGCTAGTAGTCGTTGAATGACTGAGCATGCGTCTTATAGATGTAGTAACAACATACCTATATAGATCGTTGTATAGTGAAATATATATGAAAATCTTTGAAGGATTTAAATTGCCTAAATCAAAACCTAGAAATTTATATTCAATTAAACTCCAACGTTCTTTATATGAATTAAAGCAATATGAACACATGTGGTACAATCGATTAAGTGAGTACCTTGTGAAAAAAGGATTCATAAATGATCCAATTTGTCCATGCATTTTTATTAACAGATCAAAATCTAGATTTGCTATAATTTCTATTTGTGTTGATGATTTGAATTTAGTTGGGACTTCTCACTAAAGTTGTTAATCATTTAATGGTGAAATTTGAGATGAAATATTTAGGAGAGACAAAATATTGTCTTGGTATACAAATGGAATATGTAAATAGCGAAAATCTTTTTCATCAATCTAAATATACCGAAAAGATATTAAGGCAATTCCATATGTACAAAGTTCATCCTTTAGGATCTCTAATGATGGTGCGATCACTTGATGTTAAAAGGGATCCATTTCGACTTCATGATGAGGGAGATAAATTATTTGCCATGAAGTACCATATTTAAATGCTATCGACTCTTTGATGTATCTGACAAATTATACAAGACTCGACATTGCATTTTCCATAAATCTACTAGCAATATATAGTTCTGCTCCTACTCGGCAACACTAGAATGAAATTAAGCACAATCTTCACTATTTAAGAGGTATATCTAATTTGGGTCTATTCTACTCATTTGATTCCAAGTCATAACTAGTAGGATATGCAGATGTTGGATATTTATCTACTCCTTATAATGCTATATCTTAAATTGGATATTTATTTCTTGGAAATCAACTAAGCAGACGGTTAGCGCAACATCCTCCAATCATTCTGAAATACTAGCTATTCATGAAACTAGTAGAAAATATGTATGGCTCAGATAAATGATTTCTTTTATCCAAGAAAATTATGATCTTCAATAAATCAAGGATATTCCAACAATTTAATATGAAGACAACGCTATATGTGTAGCTCAACTAAGAGGAGGATACATAAAAGGGTGACAGAATGAAGCATATCTCTCTAAAATTCTTAACATGAACACTAGAACAATGGTGATATAGATGTTTAGAAGATCCAATAATGTGATAATCTACCATATTTGTTTACCATAAATTTGCCTACTACAACATTCAAGAAATTGGTTCATCTCTTTGGGATAAGACATCTTAAAGATTTTAGTAGATGGAGTTAATATATGGGTTCCAAGGGTGAGTGTTATTAAAACCATAAAAATTAATGACTATCACCCCTTCATTTTCCATCTCCATAAATTATGTGCCTTCATTTTACATCACCATAAATTATGTGTTATCCTTATTGCCCTATAAAAGAGCCATCTCTCCCTCTCATTTTGACATACACACATAAGGCTTGAAGTAGGTATATGAATAGAAATGATGAGAGAAGAGGAGAGATAGAAAGAAGAGAGATATTTTGTACAAGGCTAGTTCCAAATCATCTTACAATTCCTCTCGAGATAGTGAAGTTTTTTATCTCATATGCTCATGGTGTAGGCATGACTAAACCATGTACAATTTTTGTCTCATTTATATTTATTTTTATGCCTCTTTTACAAAATTAAAGAAGTTCTCCTCTCTCTCTCTCTCTCTCTCTCTCTCTCTCTCTCTCTCTCTCTCACGAATACACATAATCACTTTGCTATCGGTTCCTTCCTCTCTCACCATCTTTCTCCCAAGTCCCAACCCCAAGCCCTAATTTTGGCCTGAAGCTGAGTCGTCCTTGCCAAGAACCTCACGTTTTGTACCATCGTCAGTATCTCCATCACCCTTGCCATCGTCCTTATCCTCACCGCGTTGGCTCTCCCCACCTCCCGCTCCATTGCCACCCTCACACTCCCCACAATCTCCTCCACCTTCCCCATC
This sequence comes from Malania oleifera, assembly GCF_029873635.1. NCBI lineage: Eukaryota > Viridiplantae > Streptophyta > Magnoliopsida > Santalales > Ximeniaceae > Malania > Malania oleifera. Next base: position 67,955,236 of record NC_080427.1, on the reverse strand, counting down.
CTTCCTCCTTGCTCCGCCCGCCTCGCCACCTTCAACAACGATAGTGCCGCCACGCTCTCTTGAACCCTTTCCAGCTCTCTCTTCGCTGCCCTCGTTTCCTCCCTCAACACCCCTATCTTGCGGTTCTGCTCTTCCGAAAGATTCCCCACTAAATCAGCCTTGTGTCAAAACACTAGACCCGGCTTGACCCTAGAGATCGAGAAGAAGCTCTGCTCAAGGGAGCTAAAACAGGTGCAGGAGAATAATACAAAAATGTCGCAGTGACACTCAATACATTTCTCCGCATTGTACTATAGATAGTGAGCCATAACTCATGAAACCAAATCGTTGAGGTCATGTTTGCTAGATTCATGAAGGTTTAGTTACACGTGGAGGAGTTCGTAGAGGTAGTGTGCTTGGTGAACCAACCAAGCTTCAAAAAATGCCTTGAAAGAGCGAGCATGGTTGCCGCTACTTAATGATCTTGGTGACATTGTAGTAGAGTAGAAAATGTCTTGGATGCACAGGGGAGGGGATAAGAACTCAGGGGATGAGCACAAGGAGACGAACATGGCGATGATGGAGTTCTTATACGATTCTGGGGTAGTGAAGTTTTTGATAATTTATTAATGTTGAAGGGAAGATGATTTTTCCCTGATGGATGAAAGATTATAATGATCAATTTCCTAAAGCCAGAGAGAGAGAGAGAGAGAGAGAGAGAGAGAGAGAGAGAGAGAGAGAGAGAGAGAGAGAGAGAGAGAGAGAGAGAAGTCACCACTGGTCACCACCTCCGACTCGGTCAGTTGTCAAAATCCCCCAACTCTATAGGTATTCGTGTGTTATTTGTTGGTGGAAGCTTGCTTACCAACTTTGCAGATGAAGCCAGAAATCTCTTTAGCCGACCTTTTGCTAATAAGTACATAGCCATCTCTTATCTTGGTCAGTGCTTGCTAATAAGTACATACCCATCTCTTATCTTGGTCAGTGCGAGCGGTTGAATGGTTCTCACTTCCTTGGAGATGGAAACAAGCTCTTATTGCTTCTCTTTCTCTCTCTCTCTCTCTCTCTCTCTCTCTCTCTCTCTCAATATACTATTCTGAAGGGAGACAAGCTAGGGCACTATAGTGGACCTGTCCTTTGCCTGCGATTTAGCTCGGTGATGCAGCCAGATTACACGTCAAAGTTGCAATTAGACATTTAAAATCATGCATTAAATATTATAATTTTAATTAAATATCGAATTATGTTCAGTATTTTAACATTGAACTCAATTTACAATATTTAATTTTTTATTAGACAATTTATGGATTTTTGTATTTAATTATTGTAGGGCTTTCTTGGACATTTAAAGGAGAATCAAATATATATATATATATATATATATATATATATATATATATATTGTGTGAAGGCAAAGAATCCGGTCCATATGTAGAGACCCGGGAAAAAATTTGAATTAATTATAAAGTAAAATAAAAAGAAGGTTTTTAGTTTGGGGTAGACCAAACCATCAACGGTTTGGTGGGAGACCAGAAAAACTGTTGATGGTTTTATATTTACTGCGGGCCAGTTACAGGATAAACGGTAAAAAGGGAGGGTTAAAAAACCAAACCGTCGATGGTTTTTCCGAGGTGTAGAAAATTTTCGATGGTTTTCTCTGCAGTTCTAAAATTAAAGAGTAGTACTCTCTCTTTCTAAACCCTATGACCCTAACCCCTTTCTCTCTTGATTTTTGCTTCGATTATAGCCCGTTTTGATGATTAGAAGCTACCACGAGGTTCATGGGGTGATGCTCTACAAATTAACAGGAGCAAATTGTTGAGTTGGCGTTCTGGGGCACCACTCCAAAACTAGTGTAAGTAAGGAATTATAGAGGTTAATTGTTAATTTGGAGTATATGGGGCCTAGGAAATGCTAAATGAGAAATATTTTGGGAGTTGAGTTGATTAATTTGGGGAAAATGTAATTTCAGAGTTTCGAGCTTCGAAAGCCGTGAGGCGTGGATTTGGGGTTGTTAGCATGCTTCTCAGTAAGTTAGGTAAGGGGATAGATTAAGTCAGGTATTTTCAGAAAATCAATTATTGAATATATAGTATTTGATTGAGAAATTTATATATGATTTAGTATAATTTTTGAGAATACTGATGTTGAACTGAAGAAACTTTGAAAATAGAGTTAATATTATATTGTCAGCAAAATATGTTTTCCGAGGGTAGATAATATATTACAGAGTGGTGCTCGCTTGTCTGTTGCACGAGGATAAATTTTATTGTAAATAATGATATATCAGAATATTTTATGAATTCACAGAACAAACATGATTTGACGATTGTTTTTAGAAAAACTATAAATAGTGTAGAAATTATATTTTTAGTATATTATGATATTCAGCCGGCATAGATGCTGTGATTATTCAGCCGACCTAGATGCCATGACTATTCAGCAGGCGCAACAGATATATATATATATATATATATATATATATATATATATATATAATAGTTTATTCAGAAATTATGATGTGATAGATTTTATGCAGAAATATGAAATGAGATATGTTTCAGTTATATATTTTAAGAAATGTATTATATGATATCAGAATCCTTGATGGACTAGGTTTGTTCAGAGCACGGTACTGTAGCCAGCTAGTCAGATCAGACAGTGTAATCCCTGTGTGCCGACTCGAGAAGTATTACAGAGAGACGGATGGGCGGACCAGGTTGGTGTTAGCCGACAGTGTAACCACACTATTTAGAAAGTGTTGGGTCAGAGGCCAATTAACTCGAAGTGTTACGGAGTAGACTGAGCTCCGACATAGAGGAGGTCGACAGTGCTACCCTGACTAAAGGGTAAGTGGTTGGGTTGAAATCAGGATGGATTTTTTGGGGTATGATCCCAAGGTATTTATGGTCTTTTTTGGGATGCATATGTGTATTTTGGTTACAGTAAAACTCTGGTATTGTATATAAGATTGAATAAATCATGGGTTTCACTACATAGTTGTCACGTATGTAATGACAGGTATATCCTCGGTTTCCTTTGGGGTTGAGTTGATTTAGTTTATGTTTTATTATTATTATTATTATTATTATTATTATTATTATTATTATTATTATATGGACAAAAATATAGCAAAATTTTTAGGGTGTTATGATTGTGGTATCAGAGCCAGGTTGATTGGTTCTGTAGACTTTAGTGCATAGCAGAAACAATACTAGAGTATAGGAATAGATATTGGAGAGGATAGTAAATGGGGTAGGTCAGGATTTTAGTGAGTCAATGTTAGGAAGTTAGGATGAGAATTTAGGGTTTTGTTCACCAGTCTAGAAGCACGATTTTCATAGTGATTTTTGTGTCTTTCCTGGAGTGACGATTTCAGGAAAGTCATAGTAAACTATTGTCAGGTTGTGTTTCGAAATTGTTGGACTGAATCTTAAATTGAGAATAAGGACGTCGGGTTAATTGATGATTTGAGATTTTTGTTAGATAAATGTATTAGTTATGTTATGAAGATAGTGTCCTTAGATTATATTTATTTTCTTTTCAGGATGGACCCCGGTGGTAGTAGTGCTCACGTCAATGGTGATAATGGTGTAGGGCCCTCTAGTAAGAGCGGCGGTGATTCAAACGCAGTTCTATATAGTGTAGCTTAGCAGGTTATGGTTGAGATTGCACGGAGTCGTAGGGAGTAGAGAAGGCCATCAACAGACTAGGGTTGCACTATAGAGCAGTTCACCAAAATGAAGCCTTTAGCTTTTTTAGGAAGTACATACTCAATTGCGGCAAAGAACTGGGTGTAGGAAATGGAACAGATATAGACTGTACTACATTGCATCGATGAATAAAGAGTATTATATGCCACCTTTAGATTGGCAGGGGAGGCTGAGCGTTAGTGGTCGGCCATGAGACTCGTGGAGAAGTAGAGACCAGTACCTGTAACTCTGATCTAGAATCGATTTAAAGAAATGTTCTTCGATCAATATTTTCCTGCCACCACTAGAGAAGCAAAAGTGGAGGAATTCTTGGACCTGACTCAAAGGCATAAGATAGTCCAGTAATACGCAGCAAAATTTATTGAACTGTCCCGCTTTGCCCCGTTCATTGTTCCTGATGAGGTAAAAAGGCAAGAAAATTTGAGAGAGGCTTGAGCTAGGGAATTTATGAACAGGTGGTGGTGTTGAAAGTACAGGATTTCGAAAAGTTGGGGTATAGAGCTGCTGTGGCGGAGGTGAGCAGGAAGAGGGGTACTGAGGTACAGGGTCAGAGGAAGAGACCCACACTTTATGGATTTTAAGCGAGTTCTAGCTGAGGGTCACGGAGGAGAGGTGGATATCACGAGGGATAGAGGCAGGAGATGGGGAGCTGCGAGATGCAGGGTGAGCAGACTTATCCCGGTTGTCCTAGTTGTGGTAAGAGACACACGAGAAAGTGTCAAGCGAAGAGAAATATCTACTATTAGTGTGGTAAACCTGGAAATTTGGCACGAGACTATCGTGCATAGCAGAGCAATGCTCCCACTCCCAGACCATTCCAAGGAAATATCTAGGCACCTTGAGGAGGCCAGCAGAGAAACACAACCCCGGCGAGGGTCTATGCGTTGATACTGGGAGATGCTGAGGCTGCGGGTGATGTCGTGACAGGTACTATTACTGTTTTATCATATAAAGATGTTGTTTTATTTGACTCAGGATCCACACACTCTTTCATGTTATGGGGATATATCAAATTATATGGGGTAGAAACACAGTTTCTTGATAATGAACTATCAGTAGCCACACCGACAGGATCAGTAGTGAGGTGTAGAAAGGTGCTTAAAAGTTATCTAGTAGAAATTTAGGGAATAGTGATACCAGTTGATCTTTTAGTATTAGATATGTAGGGATTTGATATGATTTTGGGTATGGACTGGCTAGCAGCAAATTATGCCAATATTGATTGTCATAAAAAAGAGGTGATATTTTGGCAACCTGGAAAGCAAGAGTTCGGTTTTGTGGAGTCACGCGTGCGTTCCTCACCACATCTGGTGTCAGTCATTCAAGCAAGGAGGCTACTCTTGGATGGTTGTTAGGGGTATATAGCCTGTGTAAAGGAAGTGACAGAGAAAGAATTGAAGCCTATCGATATTCCAGTGGTGAAGGAATTTTCAGATGTTTTTCCAGAGGAGCTACCTGGATCGCTTCCCAATGGTGAGATTGACTTTGTAATTGATTTACTTCTAGGGATGACATTGATTTATAAAGCTCCCTACATAATGGCTCCATCAGAGTTGAGAGAGTTAAAAGATCAGTTGTAAAACTTGTTAGATAAAGGATTTTATTAGACCCAATGTATCACCCTAGGGAGCGCTAGTTTTGTTCCTAAAGAAGAAAGACGGGACAATGAGGACGTGTATAGACTACAAAGAAATAAATAAAGTAACAGTTAAAAATAAGTATCCTCGTCCTCATATAGATGACTTGTTCGATCAACTTCAGGGTACACGAGTTTATTCAAAGATTGATCTACGCTCTAGGTACCATCAAGTGAAGGTCAAGGTAGAGGATATCTCCAAGATAGCATTTCAAACTCGGTATGACCACTATGAGTTTTTGGTCATGCCATTCGTACTGACGAATGCTCTTATTGTATTCATGGATATGATGAATAGAGTCTTCCATCAGTACTTGGACCAGTTTGTAGTGGTTTTCATTGATGATATACTGGTTTATTTGAGGAATTTCAAGGAGCATAAGGCGCATTTAAGGCCGGTACTTCAGGTACTTAGAGAAAGGAGACTATATGTCAAATTCAAGAAGTGTGAATTTTGGTTGGAGAAAGTTGCATTCATTGGACATGTGATATTCGGGGATGGAATCTCTGTAGATCCTAGCAAGATAGAGACATTGGTAAATTGGGTGAGACTGAAGAATGTTCAAGAGATCAGAAGTTTCTTGGGACTGGGTGGATATTATTGTCTGTTCGTCGAGGGATTTTATAGACTATCAGGGCATCTGTCATACCTAACTAGGAAGAATGTTAAGTTTGAATGGAATGATGATTGTGAGAAGAGCTTTTAGGAGTTGAAAAAGCGACTAGTCATCGCACTAGTTTTAACCATTCCATCAGGGGATGGAGATTTTGTGATCTATAGTGACGCATCCCTGAAAGGTCTTGGGTGTGTATTGATGCAGTAAGGAAAAATGGTGGCATACGCTTCTCAGAAACTCAAGGAATATGAAAAGAGTTATCTGACGCATGATTTAGAGTTGGCTGCAGTGGTGTACGCATTAAAGATCTGGAGGCATTATCTGTATGGTGGAAGGTGTAAAATATTTACAGATCACAAGAGTTTGAAATATTTCTCACGCAGAAGAAATTAAATATGAGATAGAGGAAGTGGCTTGAGCTAATTAAAGACTATGATTGCGCCATCTATTACTACCCAAGAAAAGCAAATGTGGTAATTGATGCATTGAGTCGTAAATCAGGGAGCACATACGTATCAGCAATAATAACTACACATAAAACCATAATGGATTTGAAAAGACTCGGGGTGGAGCTTGTAGAGGGTAATCATCAGGAGTTTAACGCTAATTTGATTATACAACCCACATTATAGGAAAGAATTAAAGCTGCTCAAGTGAAAGATGTGGAGTTGATGAAGATTATGGATAAAGTACAGGATGGTCAAGAGATAGAATTTAGTATCTCAGATGATGGGACTTTGAGACTCTGTACCAAACTTTGTGCCCCAGCTGATGCTGAAATTAAGAAAGTTATTTTGGAAGAAGTGCACCAATCCCTGTATACTGTACACCTTGGTAGCACTAAAATGTATAGGGATCTTTAGGAATCTTCTTGGTGGAGTAATATGAAAAGAGAGATCGTTAAGTTTATGAATCAATGTTTGACGTGCTAGCAGGTGAAAACTGAGCATCAGAGACCGGTGAGATCATTACAACCACTTCATATTCCTGAATGGAAGTGGGAGCTCATTATGATGGATTTTGTCACAAGGTTACCGCTTGCACTACATGGACAAGACGCAATTTGGGTAGTCATAGATTAATTGAGAAGACTGCCTGTTTCCTGCTTATCAAGGTTAACTACTCCATTAGTAGACTGATAGAGTAGTACATTCAGGAGATAGTTAGATTGCATGGCATGCCAGTGTCCATAGTATTGGACCAAGATCCACGGTTCACATCTCATTTTTGGAAGAATTTGCAAGGAGTCATGGGTACTTAGTTGTCGTTTAGTATAGCATTTCATCTTTAGATAGATGGGCAAACGGAGAAGATGATACAGATATTGGAGGATATTCTACGAGCATATGTGCTAGATTTTGGGGATAGTTGGATCCAATTTATACCGCTGGTCGAGTTTGCTTATAATAATAGCTATCAGGCCAGCATTGGGATGACACCATATGAGGCGTTATATGGTAGGAGGTGCTGATCCCTATTCTACTGGAAAGAGATTGGGGAAAGATAGATTTTGGGACTAGAGATGATACAACAAACTCATGATAAAGTCAGACTCATCAGAGACAGGATCAGAACAGCACAAAATCAACAGAAAAGCTATACAGACACTCGCCGACAAGAGTTAGAGTTTGATGCAGTGGATTATGTATTTTTGAAGATTGTACCTATAAAAGGGATTATAAGATTTGGGAAGAAGGGTGAACTGAACCCTAGGTTTCGTTCGACCATTCGAGACTCTTGAGAAAGTGAGTCTACTGGTCTATAGGTTAGCATTACCACCAATGCTATCTAGAATCCACGACGTATTTCACATTTCCATGTTGATGAAATATGTTCCAGATCCCTCCCATGTGATCAGTTATGAGGCACTGGAGCTTAGGGATACTCTAACATATGAAGAAGTGCCAGTGCAAATTTTGGATTGGAAAGAGCAGGAATTACGCACCAAGAAAATCCTACTAGTGAAAGCACTCTAGAGGAATCATGAAGTTGAGGAGGTTTCATGGGGGTTGGAGGAGGAGATGCACCAGAAGTACCCACATCTGTTTTAGTGGGGTCCAACATCAGCTAGAGAAAGATAAGGGTTCATGTATGAAATCATGTATGTAGTAGATTTTTATGCAGGTTAATTAGTTGTATGTAATAGTTTTGTGTTTTGGTTGGTTTTGGAAAAGTTTTGGTTTAGTTATTGTAATCTCCCAAAACCTTATATGTAACCACAGTATTCCTTCGCCATAAGTGAGGGTAATTAATAAAATTACAATGAGTTTTTTCTTAGAGATTGATACATGAGATAAATAGAAAATTTCGAGGACAAAATTTTTACAAGGAGGGGAGAATGTAGAGACCAATGAAAAAAATTGAATTAATGAGAAAGTAAAATAAAAAGAAGGTTTTTGGTTTGGGGTAGACCAAACCATCATCGGTTTGGTTGGAGACCAGAAAAATCGTCGACAGTTTTCTCTACAGTGCTAAAATTAAAGAAGAACCACGAGCCATTTTTGTTAAATAAAAAAAAATCACTCACTCTCTCTCTAGACCCTATAGCCCTAACTCCCCCTTCTCTCTTCATTTTTGCTCTGATTATAGCCCGTTTTGATGATCAGAGACTACCACAAGGTTTGTGGGGTGATTCTTTGCAAATTAACCGGAGCAGATCGTAGAGTTGGGGTTCAGGGGCACTACTCCAAAACTAGGGTAAGTATGATATTTTAGGGTTTAATTGTTAATTTGGAGTATATGGGGCCTAGGAATGCTAAATAAGAAATATTCTGGGGGTTGAGTTGATTAATTTGGGGAAAATGTAATTCAGGATTTTGAGTTTCGAACGTCATGGGGCGTGGATTTAGGGTTGTTAGCAGGTTTCTTAGTAAGCCAGGTAAGGGGATAGATTAAGTTAGGTATTTTTAGAAATTTAATTATTGAATATATAATATTTGATTCAGAAATTTATATATGATTTAGTATAGTTTTTGGGAATACTGATGTTGAACTGAACAAACTTTGAAATCAGTGTTAATATTATTTTGTTAGAAAAATATGTTTCTCCGAGGGTGGATAATATATTACAAAGCAGTACTCACTTGTGTGTAGCATGAGTATAAATTTTACTTTAAATAATGTTATGTCAGAATATTTTTTATGAATTCACAGAACAAGCATGATTTGATGACAAGCTTTAGAAAAACTTTAAACAGTACAAAAATTATATTTTCAGTATATTATGATATTTAACTGGCGCCGATGTCGTGATTATTCAGTCGACCTAGATGCCGTGATTATTCAGCCGGTGCAGATGCCATGATTATTGAGCCGACCTAGATGCGGTGAATAGATTTATATATATAACAATTTATTCATAAATTATGATATGACAGATTTTATGCAGAAATATGAAATGAGATATGTTTCAGTTATATATTATATGAAATGTACTATATGATATCAGAATCCCTGATGGACTAGGTTTGTTCAGAGCACGGTACTATCGCTAGCTAGCCAGACCAAATTGTGTAACCCCCCCATGTGCCAACCCAAGAAGTGTTGCAGAGAGTTGGATGGGCGGACTAGGTTGGTGTTAACCGACAGTGCAACCACACTATTTCGAAAGTGTGGGGTCGGAGGCCAATTAGCCCGAAGTTCTGTGGAGAGTAAGATACCCACTGTGTGCGGACCCGAGAAGTGTTGCGGAGAGTAGGATGGGCGGACCGGGTTGGGTATGCAATCGTGCGTAGTTATGTTATGTTTGACTTAGCCTGGTAGGCCAACTAGAGTTAAGTCTAGCCCACGGGTTGCACAACTCGAATCATGCGGGGTTAATTCATGATGTACAGTTATCCATCTAGGATATATGTTTAGCAATATACATATATAGTAGATGATTTATATGTATACAAAAATTTAGTATGATATAGTATATTATGTTGATTTACGATATATTCAGATTTATACAGAACAATTTTACCTGACTTGTCGAATGCAGTTAAACGATGTATAGATTTTCTTTACTTATCAAATACAGTTTATCATGTACAGTATATGTATATAACATAATAATACTCATGTTACCACACATTGATATTGGTTTGTCTCCTTTACTTAGAGGTGTCTCACCCTAGAATTACAAATATTATAGGAAACCTAGATATAGAGGAGGCTGATAGTGCTATCCTAACTGAAGGGTAAGTGGTTGGGTTGAAATTAGGATGAATTTTTAGGGTTATGACCCCAGGGTATTTATGGTCATTTTTGGGATGCATATGTGTATTTTGGTTACAGTAAAACTCTAGTATTGTATATAAGGTTGAATAAATCATGGTTTCCGTTGCATAGTTGTCATGTATGTATGGACAGGTATATCGCTGGTTTCCTTTGGGTTCGGGTTGATTTAGTTTATGTTTTATGGTATCAAAGTTATTATTATTATTATTATTATGTGAAAAAAATATATATAGCAGAATTTTTGGGGCGTTACACCACGCATGCAACATACAAAGAATCCGAGCCAAAAAGGGGGAGAAGGTCATGCGCAATTGGACCATGCATGTATAAAGTAGGCTTCATGCACCTGTGAAGCCATGTACATGTTGCTTCTAGGCTTCAAAAGCAAAATGGGCCATGCATTGGAGGGTCTCAGGCATGTTCCTGGTTTAAAGAAAAAAAAAAAGGCCGTGAGGCTGAGTCTCCAAAGGACAAGGAGTTGGGCTTCAAAAATTAAAGAAGTGGTCATGAGCTTGAGGTGATGTGATCACGTGGGAGGCCATGAGCATGAGGCATGCTCTGGGTCTCTTGATGGTGCTAGAGCCTTGCTTTGGGGGGGGGGGGGATTAAAAAGCTTTTCAGGTTTTGCTTTTAAGGGGACATTTATTGTAAAGTTGGAGATAAGGTTTTTTTTTAGGCTTCATAGGGTTTTTTAAGGGGCATAGGAAGGTGTGCTGCAGAGACACACAGTGTGTCCGCAGAGCTCACCTTCTCCATTACCTATGGCATGTGCTCTCTCTCTCTCTCTCTCTCTCTCTCTCTCTCTCTCTCTTTGAATTCAATATTGTTAGAATTAATTTTTTTGTTAAGATTTTAATTTTTTTAATTTAAAGTTTGGATTAAATATTTTTTTAAGATAGTTTGTTTTATTTAAGAACCTTTTAGTAGATAAATTTTTGTTTAAATCTCTCTCTCTCTCTCTCTCTCTCTCTCTCTCTCTCTCTCTCTCTCTCTCTCTCTCTCTTGCATTTAAATCTTGTTTGAGTATTGTTATTGTTAATTTTGGTTTGTATTATTCTTATTCAAAGTTTTTCTTGGAATCTAAATATTATCTTTGGGTATTTTTATTATTAAAGTCGGTGTTTTTATTTTGTTAGAGTTTAATCTTGTTTGGGCTTATGGTTAAATTTAGTATTTTTATTTAGTTGAACTTTATTTATTATTTAGTATAGTTTGTTTTTATTTAGTTGGGATGATTGCATGTTTATTTATTTCGTTATCCTTGTGTTGAGTTGAGCATTTATTTGTATGTTATTGTTGGGTTTAGTCTTGTTTATCTTTGTTTAATTAGTGAGTTGGTTTGTTGTTTATATGCGTGTTAAATCTTTAGTAGGGTTCATGTTGTCTTAATTCTATCACAAACTCTCAAAAACCCCAAAAACCGAATCTGAACTGTGTTCATTAGTTTTCTTATTATTATTATTTTTTTTTATGCAAGTTTGAAATTAATCTGTATTCCCTGAGGAGACGATTTGACCTTTTTGGGTTAATTATTACACCACAGAACTCCTATGCTTGGGATAATCTTTGAGCTGCTCATTTTTTGAGTGAGTCAAGTTTTTGGAGCCGTTGCTAAGGAATGTCAGAATTAGTTTCAAACTAGTGTTTTTCTTGTTATTTTGATTTTTCTTATGAAAAAAAAAAGAGATAAGAAAAAAGAGTTTTGAAGAAAATATGGCTGCACCTGCACCGCGCACTCTTATGAATTTTTTTCTACAGCCCACACGAACCACTGCACCATCTTGCATTGCTTTGCCTAATGATGCACCTAATTTCACAATTAATCATGGGATGATACCAGTGATACCTCAGTTCCACAGGATGGATTCTGAGAGTCCTTACCAGCACCTAACAGACTTTGAGTTGGTTTGCACTGCTATTATTACTAGAAACTGACACTAATGAGTTTACTAAACTTCGTTTATTTCCTTTCTCTTTAAAGGACAAAGCAAGGATGCAGTTTAATTCTTTAAGGCCTAATTCTATCTCTTGTTGGAATGATATGGAACGTGAATTTCTGCATTAATTTTTCCCTTATAGAGAACTCAATTTTTACAGGAACAGATTAGTTAATTCATGTAAAGAGTGGAAGAGACATTTCATGAAAGCTGGGAGAGATTTAGAGATCTGGTTAACATGTCTCCCCACCATGGATTTGAATCATGGCGTCTAGTCAACTATTTCTACATTGCATTGACTCTTGAATCAAAATTGTTCGTCCATACTATGTGTAGAAACCTAAACTCGGAAAATAAAAGAAAATAAATAAGGAAGAGAGAAATAAAGGGAAAGAAAGGAAAAAAAGGATATTTGTTTGGTAGGACCCAAACCGTCGACGGTTTTCCTGTGAGTTTGCTTACTTAAGGGCTAAACAACACATTTTAAAACATAACTCAAATATTCTCTCTCTCTCTCTCTCTCTCTCTCTCTCTCTCTCTCTCTCTCTCTCTCTCTCTCTCTCTTGTAGGCTCACCCGAATCTCATGCTCGGTCTTTAATCACTTTCCTCTCTTTTTTCAGCTTTCCTGTTCGTTTTTGGTGGCAGATTGAAAAGCTAGGGTTTTCTATTTTTTGAACAGAATCGATTTCTTTTTCGAGAACAGGTAAGAGGATTAAGTTAAGTCAGATTTTTATCAAATTTGTACCAATTAAACTGCTTTATCTATATATATATATATATATACTATGATTTCAAAGGTTATTTCAAAAACCAATCGTTTAAAATGAACTTTACAAACATAGAATATATGATACGGTATTTTGAATAAAATGAATGGTGGAAAGCTTGGTTTTATCATATAAACTTCATATACTATGTTTTCTTGGTTGTTTAAATGGCTATGTTCAAAATACTAAAAGTTGTGTGGCAAGTGAATAAACGGTATGGTTATCGTGTAACCAAATTTGGGTATGGTTGTGAAAATATTGAATTGTTTGTGAAACGTACTGGAACTGCCTTTGCAAAATACTAGGATTTAATATGACGGTCGGGAACCAGATTTTATTAAATGGTCGTGAGCCATGTTTTATTTAATGGCCATGAACTGGGGTTATATTTAATAGCTATGAGTCAAGTTATATTTAACGGTCGGGGGCCGGATTTTATTTGATAGCCCAGAGCTAGGTTTTATAAATGGTAGGTTTTATATGAAATGAGTTTATAATACAGTTTTTATTATCAAAATTGCATAATATGGTTTAAGAACCATGAGGACCAGCTGTATTGTGAGCACGGTACCATTGCTAGGGAATAACTATGAAATTAGGAATAGCTTCCCAAGAGGGGGGAGGGGTGAATTGGCTTTTAAAACTTTCTTTTAACTTCTTTTAAGAATCCTTAACTTCTTTAAACACTTAACCAATTCTTTAACTTGTTTGTTTAATTTCACCAATCACACAACAACTTAATCTCTTTAATCAACCACACAACTAATAAAACATTTAAACAATAAATCACAATCTCCAAACCAACACAACCACAATTTATTTATCAAATATAAGTTCACTGTAGCATTATTAGATTGATGAAATCATTCAAGATTTAGCACTCTTGGAATACAAACACTATCCAATCAATCTCAAGCTTTATACCATTTAATCACAATATATCTTTTGTTGTCAGCCCTGGATATGAAATTGTAAGCCCTGTAGTTGAACTATAATTTATACTTTGTTGATATAGATTTGCTTTTTCAATATGTTTTTCAACAACACATTCACACTCTTCCAAAATAGTTAGAATTCAAATGAACTTTATGTTAATCTATCTTTGGGTGTTTAACCAAGTAACGTACTCCCGTATGGTTTTTGCAAAGAATGGTTCAACCAACTTACTCCCTTTCGGTTTCCGCAACCCAAATCAAAATCAAACTTAAAGTTTACGTGATTTCCAAATATTTGTAATTTATATGATTTTCAAATTTAAACCATCCACACAATTTAAATATGCACTGAAAATAAAGAATAGGGAAAGAGAGAGTGAGATTTGGCTTGAACATAGCCTACATCCTCGCCTTGGGCAAAACCACCAAAGGATTCACTAAACCTGTTCCGTTGACGGGTGGAACAAACCTTTACAACACTCCTTGGTTAAGGCTAGAGCCCGCCTCTCCAAACGATGTCCCTTCATTCGGTCACTCCTTTAGGCTAGAGGCCACCTCTCTAAGCAATGTCTCCTTGCTTAGCCAACGATCTAAACAATTCTTGGAACGTCAAAGAACTACAAGAAACACAAGATAAGATCTGCGTACAAGTATATTCTCTCAAAGAGCAAGTTAGTACAATTTCAACACTATATACTTGTATGTAAAATATCAATATGAAATACAATGAAGTTCAAGTGTAGAATTCACCAATATCCTTCTTAGAAGAGGATTAGCAGCAGGAATTCAAAGGAGGAAGGATTAGCACTTCAGAATGTCTCAGCAAAAGAGATTTGCAATGAGTGAGCAAGAGAGCTTTGGAAGAACAAGGGTGCTTTCAGCTTTACAAACAAATTTTTCAATTCTTGGATTTATTTTGATTTGCAAAACCATGTATTTATAGGCTTTCAAACTTGTTTCCATGTTGCAAAAGTTTCCTTTGAGAGTTTCCCAATTTTTTAGAAAGTTTGGAGCTCAAACAGCTATATTTTAAAATATTAGAATTTAAAAAATTTTCTCGTTGAACAGTATTCAAATGTTTGAAGATTTGAGTTCAGTCATCTGAAGTTCCTGAAACCCCTTAAAAAATGAACTAGACACAGGGTCAAATGTCTGAAGTAGGGTTCAGATGTTTGAGGTGTCAAGTTCAGATGTCTGAAGTGCCGAGTTTAGAAGTATGAACAGCTACTACCTCTTTAAATTTGTTCTAGAAAATATTCAGACATGTGAAGTGTCGATTTCAGATGTCTAAGGTCGTTCTGTGTGCTGTTCAGTCATCTGAAGTCCCTCCCGTGAACAGTGTTCAGATGTCAGATAGTAGTGACCTCGCTTCAGTGTTTTGGCCATAACTTTTTCTGTATAACTTCAAATTAGATGTTCTTAGTGTCAAAATAAAGCTAAGAGAAAATCCTACAACTTTAATGTTGAACACTATTTAAAATAATGAGTTTTATATAGGGAAAAATTCACCTTAATGCGGATGTATAAAAACTGACAGCAATTGGAAAAACTCTTTTTGATGCTTTTCATTCCAAAAATGATTCTAACCTTTTTAAAATAATTTTTGACTTTATAAAAATATTTTCTAGATATTTTGAAAGGTATTTGGGTCCAAGAAGTTAACCTAAGAGCTTCAAAATATTTCAAACAATATTTTAAACATTAAAGTACTTACATGAAAACTTCTAAGACTTTTCTCATTTTAGGTTCTTGAGTCTTCATGCATTGTTCTTGGATTGAGTTCATCTTTTCTTCAAGGTTTCATATTCTTTAAGCTTTCTCACTTTGCCTTTCTTTGGCTTTTTTGACTTTAATAATCCTTGGCTTTCAACAACTCATTCATGTCCTCATATTCTTCAAGGTTTAATAAATCATCTTCAAATCCATGATTTGACTCTTTTAAGCTTCATTTGATCCTTGTGAGCACTTGACCTTGCTTTCATCATATTTGATCCTTGTGAGCACTTTGACCTTGCTTTCACATATATGAACCCTGAAATGACATTACTCACACAAATACATTAAATTTCATTTGTTTGTTAGCATCAAAACAAGATAACAAGATTTTAAGCCTTGTAAAGCCAACATACTATTTGGCAATGTGCGCCCACACTATACAAAGAGGTGTAGGGTGGTTTCAACCAATTGGCCTACGTAGAGGTTGCACCTTCCTTGGGGTCCAAACTAGGAAGTTGTAAGGAAATCGGACCTACAACTGGGTTGTGGATGCCTGCAAACAAATTTAGCAGATGGTTACTTTGACTTTGTTTGGGTTGATCCCCTAGGGCTTAGTCCTGCCTTCAGGCCGCATAATCCGTCATGGGAGTTAAGCATGTCATTAGTCCTAGGGAGTGTCTTTTATGCATATATGCTAATTTATGTAAATGGAGTTATTATTTATTGAACTAATTTATACTGAGGAAAAAAATGCATATTTTTCAATTGTAAAGGTGTGAGCACATGTATGTGAATTAAAATGCATGAATGTTTATGGCGAAGTAAAACTCTCCGCCCGAGGGCTTACTGAGTAAGGTGAGTGTGCTAGTAAGTATCAGCTGTAGCCTCACCCAATTAAAAAGGGCAAGGTTACCAATAGTATCAGAGCAAAGGAGCATTATATGTATGAGTGTGTAATTTCCCCTATCCTTGAGAACTCTCGCTTGTAAATGTTTATGTGTGTGTAAAGGTAGTCTACATGTGTTTTCTCAGTTGATGTTGATTTACAAACAGTTATTTTTTGTATACATTAAAACTCATGTTGGTCACACACTAATATTAACTTAATCTGCCTTACTAAGAAGTGTCTCACCCCAATATGCAAATCATCTTTTCAAGACCATCTCGTGATCGAGCTTAGTGAGTTCCGGGGTGGGGTGATAGCTAGTTTCAGTTCTTGTGACTGTCTATAAGAACTCTAATGTATTTAAATTATGTTTGAAGTCCCTGGATGTGTATTATGGTTGTATGGACTGAGTTAGTTTTTGTATTGTATTATGGTCTGTAATATGGATAACTGAAGACCTTTGTGTATAAAGGTAGTTTAGAACTTCGGTAATGTATTTTGGATAACGTTTCATTTATTTTCGCTGCATTTATATAATGAAAATGGTATCAGGAACTCAGACATCACTAAAGTAGCACCCCGAGTCCCACGTGGCAGGTCGGGGCATTACTGGTGGTATTAGAGTCTAGGTTTTCTAGGTTCTACAGACTTTGATTGTGGATGATTACCAGAGTATAGGTTAAGATAAGATAAGGATAAGAGTGTGTAGATTAGGTGAGTCTTGGTCTGGAAGGTTAGAGATGGTGATCCTTTGACGGTCTTCTGTGTTTTTTTTCTGGAATGATGATTTTAAGAAAACCATGGTAAATCCATCGATGGTTTCGTTTCTGGGTGGAGAGACTGAAA
The DNA here is from genome assembly GCF_029873635.1 of Malania oleifera. Taxonomy (NCBI): domain Eukaryota; kingdom Viridiplantae; phylum Streptophyta; class Magnoliopsida; order Santalales; family Ximeniaceae; genus Malania; species Malania oleifera. The sequence continues at coordinate 67,937,982 of NC_080427.1, read as the reverse complement.
CTTGGGAATTTAAGTTGGAACATTAGGTCAGGTGAGTATGTGTTCATCTTGGTGTTGTGATTAGAGGCCAATACTTTGGTTTGACTAAGTTTATAAGAGCAACAAAGGGTAGAATGGTTTGCAGGAGGCAAACCGTCAACGGTTTCTTAGGGGAAATATAAAATTGTTGTCAATTTTGTTCAAAAGAGGCTCTTTGTAATTCAGGTTTTTTTTTTTTTTTTTTTATGGTTTTGGTACCCTCTGGAAAAACCGTCGATGATTTTGCGGCAGGATTGTGTAAATGATTCTTTTTAACTACGAACTCATATGTTATATTATTTCTTCATTCAATACTTGCATCCAACATGACAAATGTGGAATTTCTAAGTCGGTTTCTATCCTATCTATAGGATGGATTCCAAGGGAAAGGACATTGTAGCTCGAGGGGATAATCATGTGGATACTTCCAGTAAGGATGATACGGATGCCTCGGCAGTGCTGTCAAATATAGTACGGCAGGCCAGGAAGGAGAACTAGAGGGACTCTAGAGAGCAAGATCAGCCATCGCCTAATCGAGGTTGCACTTTTTAGCAATTTACCCGGAAGAGTCTATCGACATTTGTAGGAGGAGCAAACTCGATCGCATTTGAAGATTGGGTTCAGGAGATTGAGGAACTACTGGGTGTGTTAGAGCGCACAGAAGAATAGAAGGTGTGGTATGCCACTTTTAAACTAGTAGGGGAGGCAAAGAGGTGGTGGAGATCGGCAAAGCTGGTGAAGGAACTATAGCTAGGACCTACAATTATGACCTAGAGTCGTTTTAGGGAGATTTTCTTTGACAGGTACTTCACTACTACCACATAAGAAGCTAAGGTAGAGGAGTTCCTGGATCTGACTCAGAGACACTTGACCGTCCAACAGTACATGGCCAAGTTTATGGAGCTATCCCATTTCACTTGATACATGATCTTGGACTGGCTGAAGAAGGCCTGGAGGTTTGAGAAAGGTTTTAGGCAGGGTATACATGCACAAGTGATGGCGTTGATGGCTTAGAGTTTTTATGAGTTGGTGGACAAGGCCATGGTAGTTGAGGCCAGCATTCAAGAGGGTGAGAGACTAGCACACTAGAAGAAAAGGCCCTTGCCTCAAGGATTTTCATACTAGCACTAGCTAGAGTTCATGGAGAAGGTTTGGTAATTTCACGAGCCAGCAGCAAGAGATGAGATATCGAACCTATCAGGGGAATTCATTGCATCTTACTTGTCCCAGATGCCATTAGAGGCATTAGGGCGAGTACAGGGATAGATTAGTTGTCTGCTACCAGTGCTGTGGGATAAAACATATGGCGCAGGACTGTCGCACAGCGTTGACTCACGTTCTTTCACAGCATCAGTATCGAAGAGGTAACCAGGCACCCCAAGGTGGTCACTAGAGGGGCATCGCCTAGGCGCGGGTGTACTTGCTTACGCGGGGAGATGCGGAGAATGCCGACGATGTGGTGATAGACACTATTTCCATTTTGTCGAATAGTGCTGTAGTGTTATTTGATTCAGACGTGATGCACTCTTTTATGTCTCGAGGATTGGTTAAATTGTATGAGGTAGAGACACAATTGTTAGATACCGAATTAGGTGTGGTCATGCCGATAGGGTCAGCTGTTGTGTGTAGTAAGGTAATCAGAGATTACCTAGTGGAGATTCAGGGGAGAAGGCTGCCTGCTAGCTTAATTATTTTTGACATGCATGGGTTTGACGTCCTTTTGGGGATGGATTGGCTAGCATCCAGCTATGTGAGCATTGACTGCCACATGAAGGAGGTAGTGTTCAAACCTCCAGGGGAGCAGGATTTTAAATTCATCGGGTCATGTGTGCGCTCTACAATCCTTTTAACATGCTCCTTTTTCTTACATAGAAAATATGTGGTATGTGTGTAGGCATTTGAGGAGGTGCTAGCATAATCTTTAGATGCTTTGTAAAGTATCCCATGTAAAGACTCTTTTACCTTTTATTTTCAGTTCCATTAAATCCTATGTCTTCTTTATTTAAAGACATTCTTTGTGAGCCAATCATTTTGTCAAAATTTTCTTTTCCTTGAGTGAAATTGTAAATGATTTTGGCTTGATCCTCAATTTCTTTCTTAAGATCATAAATTTCAGAACTTTCTATATTTTTACCCTTTTCTTGGTTTTTAGACATCTTAGTAATTTTATCATCTAATTCAGATATATATATAGATGTCTTTCTTATTTTCTATAAAGGATTGGGATCTTAAGTCTTCTACTCTAATTTCTTGATTTTCAATTCTTTTTCTTTTTCAGCAAGATTTTTAGCTTCTAACTCTTTTATCACACCTTCATTCTTATTTTCTATTTTCTTGATTTTTGAATCTTTTTCTTTTTCAACAAGTTTGAGAGATTCTAACTCTTTTATCACCTCCTTCATTCTTGTTTTTCAATGATGTGTATTGTTTAGTTACTTTGGCTAACATCTTATACTCTTTGACTAAATCAGTTTGTAACTCTTCATAAGATGATATATACTCATCATTGGATTCATTTGATGAATCACTACAAGAACTATTTAAAGATTTTGATGAGGAGCTTTTCTCATCGTCCCAAGCCATATAGCAAGTATAAGCAAACTCTTGGTCACTTGATTCATTATCGGAACTACTTGTACTCAAATTATCCCAAGTGGTGGCTTTCATTACCTTTTTCTTTTTCTTTTTAGAAACTTTCCTAAGTAGTGGATATTCCGGTTTTATGTGTCCATCCTTTTTGAAATTATAACATGTGGGGATTTTATTCTTTGATTTCTTTGTATCTTCATCTGATTCCGAGTTTTGGATTCTTCTTTTGAATTTGTTCATTCTTCTAAGAATTCTTGCTAGCTTCTTGGATATATAGGCTAATTCATCTTCATTCGTTTCATCTTTATCCTCATCACTAGAGTTTTTGTTTGAAGTTTTAAATGCTATAGATTCTTGGGATTTAGCTTTTCCACTCCTTTCATTCATTGATATTTCATATGTGAGGAGAGAACCTATAAGTTCATCTAAGGTGGTATTTTTCAAATTTCTTCCTTCGGTTATTGCAGTGGCTTTTGGTTCCCATATAGGTAGCAACCCTCTAAGTATTTTTCTAATCATTTCATAAGTGGTGTATGTTTTTCCTAATGCATTTAGGGAGTTTATTATGTGGGTGAACCTAGTATACCTGTTAGTGATTGATTCATCCATTTTCATCTTAAAAGCTTCATACTCACTAGTGAGCATATCAATTCGATTGTCATTTACATCAATAGTACCTTCATAGGTAACTTCTAATTTATCCCAAATCTCTTTGGTTGATTTGCAAGCCATGAACCTATTGAATTCATTCATGTCTAGAGCACAATATAAAACATTCATAGCACTAGAATTTACTTGTAACATCCTATGGTCATTGTCGGTCCATTCTTTTTCTTCTTTGGGCATTTCCTTGCCATCTACTATTTTAGTAGGAATTAAGTCACCATGTGTGATAACCTCCCAAGCTTTCCAATCCATGGTTTGTAGATATATTCTCATCCTTTGTTTCCAAAATGCATAATTTAAACCACAAAAGATTGGAGGTCTAGTTGAGGATCGACCCTCTCCAAAGGGAGCTACGCCCATGTGAGCCATTAAGATCTTTATAACTACTTGTTAGGATTTGTTATAACCCTGCTCTGATACCAATTAAAAAACTAAGGTGTAGTCCCAAGAGGGGGTGAATTGGATTAAAATTTTTTTTTAATTCTTTTTAAGAATCCTTAACCTCCTTTAATTCTTTTAATGAATTCTTAACTTCTTGTTGATTTATCAAATACACAATAAATACTTAAAATAAAATTTAATCTACAACCACAACACAAGTACTTAAACAATCAAGTAACTAATTAATCAATTTTCCAATCAACCACAATATCAACACTAAGATATAAGATTCAACTTTTTGTTTGTTTGCAGTCCTTTATATATGAAAGTTTGATTCAAGCCCTGTGATTGATGCAAGCTCTGTGATAATGAATTTGCTTTCTCAAAATGAAGTGCAATATAAAATCCAATACTCTTTCCAAAAGCTTAGATGTTAAATAAACTTTCAGCTAAAGAGTATTTGGGCGTTTCACAAATCAACATACTCCCTTACGGTTTTTGCAAAGTATGGATCAACCAACGTACTCCCTTTCGGTTTTCGCTATCCCAAAAACAAATTAAGTGTTAGCTTTGGTGTACTCCCAAGAGGGGGGGGGGGGCGAATTGGGTATTATCGCCAGGTTAAACCAGATCAATAGTATTACTCAACCTAGGGTCTGTCTATGCAATAATAAATCCACTCATTCACAATAAAACATACATGTGCAGTAAATATAAATTGCAGAAATATAAATAGTGCACACACGATATGTTATCGGGGTTCACCCAATACTGCCTACATCCCGGCCTCTAGCTCGCAAGCTCGAGGGTTCCACTAATGCTCACTTAACGGGTGAAACGGCACCAATTACAACTAGGTCAATTCAAGGGGCTAACCTCAACCAACATGCCTTACCAGGATAGCGCACCTACCTTTCCTAACTGGGTCTAAGCCAGTCCGGGACTATTCAACAGGGCTAGTCTCCCTCTTAAGGCCCACGCCTAGAATACAAAAAATGATATGAAAATTTACGTACAAACAAATGCTTCTTGCACAAGCAGATATGTACCGATTTAGAACAAATTAATCAATGCACATCAATATGTATGAACTATAAGCTCTGTGCAATGTGTTCAACTACACTCTAACACATGTCAATATGCAATAACCACAAAGAGTGTACAAATAATCTATCTTTAAAACCAAGTGTCAGTCAATCATAGCAAGGGTTTCAAAGATTTGCAACAAGAGTGTTCAAAATATCTCACAAATGATTTTCTCAAAAATATAGCTCAAGAAATATTTGAAAAATTTGCTTCATAAAAATATATTTGCACAATAAAAAACACAAACCAAGTGAGTCTTGCAATGGTGGTGCAAAGACCCACTAGCTACAAGGTTTTCCCACACAAAGAATATTAGTTAAATTGGGGGAAAAACCTTAGCTAAAACTCTCCAATAAAATCAACAATCAATCTATATTCAATGAGAGTTTTGAGCAAGAGCAGCTGATCAAGATTACACCCTAACACTCTTTGGAAACAAGGTTCATCGAGGGAATCACAAAGAAAGAGTGTATTTGGCTTGGCATATGAAATATGAGCACTCAAATTTTCAGAGGATTTTTAAGATAATCTGGGTGCTAATCCCATGTTAATTTTGCAAATGAGCTTGTATATATAGACATAGGCAAAATTATGAACGTTGAGGACTTAATGGGAATTATTACTTTTGTTTTAAATAATTAAGAAAATTAACCCAGTTTAATTACTTTTAAGCCAGGTAAAAATTAATTTAACCCGAGAGATTCGGGTGGCTGAACCAAGGTTCGGTCACCCAAATAGAGCTTTGAAAAGCATTTTAAATGGTTCGGTAGCCCAAGTATGGGTTTGGTAACCTGAACAAAAGTCAATAGCATTTGTTTGTAGGTTTGGGTGCCCGATTAGTGGGTCAGTAGCCCAAACACAAGAGTTCGGTCGCCTGGGTGCTTTTTGAACGCGAAGGTTTGGGCACCCGGGGTTGGTGAAAAGTACACTGGCACTTGTCCGGTTGCCCATGGACGGTAGGTTCACTTATGGTTCGGTTGTCCAAAACCAAGTCAAATTGTTGACTTTCTAGTAGTTCGGGCGCCTGAGGAGTTTTGAACTCCTGGGGTTCAATTACCCGACCTCTCACATATATTCAATTAAGTCCAATTTTTTCTTCAATTAATTCTCCTAATATTATAAGTGATATTGGAGACTTTCTTATGTGCAAGTGCTGGGACCTAGGGTCTTTCTAAGGCCTTTTCAAGTATGCCAAAAAACCTGGCGTCAGTCGACCGAAGGGTGATCCCTAAGGTCAGACTACAGTCTTGAGCTTTAGTTCCTACATGCATGCCATGCATTAATTATTACAGACCGTTCCTATATTACTATTACATACCCAAATTACAAAAAATATAAATTACAATGAGTCTTCAGGGTCTTTAGTCTTCAAGTCTTCTTATGTGCCAACATATGATCTGATAATATAAACTTGCACACAAACTTGACAAACATTAAATATCAAGGTATTTGTCATGATCAAAATGGAATGTGACCATTAGGGTCAATATTAAGCTTAAGTTTATTTAATATCTAATCCACATAGTATATATGATTGAAGAATTTAGAACATCCATGCAATTTATATTGGCTGAAAGTAAAGAGAGTAAGGGAAAGAGAGTGACACTAGATTTTTACGAGGTTCAGCTTATCCCCAGCCTACGTCCTCGCCTTTGACAAACCACCAAAGGATTCCACTATACCATTTCCTTTCCAGAAAGAACAACACCGTTACACACTCTTTCAATAGGCTAGAGCCTGCCTCTCCAAGTGATACCCCTCACTCGGTCACTCCTTCAATTAGGTTAGAGCTACACCTCTATAAGCGATACCCTACACTTAGCCAATGATCCAAACACCTTGGAATCGTCAAACATACTGCAAAAATACAAAAGAGTAGCTGCGTACAAGAACGCTCTCAAAAAAGTAGATTAGTACAAATTCAACACTATGTACTTCAAGAATTTAAATACCAATATGAAATAGAATTGAAGCTCAAGTATCGAGATCACCAAGGGTTCTTTGTGATTGAGAAAACTTAGTATGAGAACCATAGGTTGATGTTTCAGCAGCAATTCAAATGATTTTCCCTGGCAACAGTATGAGCAATAGAGTCTTTGAGAGAGATTAAGAGTTTGAATGCAAGTGTGTTGTGTGATTGCCTTAGTTCATAATTTCTTGGGATTAAGGTAGTATTTATAGACTTTTTAGGATTAGTTTATTTGTTCCGAGTGTCCACCAAGTTTTTATAACGTTTATTTTTGAAAAACTGATTTTTAGAATTTTCCCATTGAGGTTTAAAAAATCAAATTCCTGTGGAGTCAATCAGCTGGACAGGCAACTGAGTAGTGTATTTCACAGGGTCAGTTAGTTGGATAGGTAGCTGATACCTTTCTGTCTGTTCAGAATTTTACCCAAATAAATGTCAGTCGGTTAACTGGACACAATTCAAAAATGTCAGTCAGCTGGGCTTGTCAGTTGGCTGACTATTTCTAGTTCAAATTGTCAGTCGACTAGGAAGTTTATCCATTCTGGTGTTTTGTCAGTCGGCTAGCTAATCTTAGTGTTTTCTAGTTAGTCGACTGACCAGTCCATTTTATGAAAATGTTTCATTTTTCATTTTTAAACCCCTTTGTTATTTGAAAGATTTAAATATAACTTTGTCAAACACATTTTCTAGGGTTTTTAAAAAACTGGTCTCTAAGTCCATATTCAACCCTAAAAAAGCTTCGACAATATTTCGAAAGATATTTAAAATATGAAGCACTTACATAAGGACTTCTAAGACTATGAACATTCTTTGCCCTTGAGTCTTCATGCTTGTCTTTTCTTTGAGCTTTCTTTTGCCTCTCTTACTAAACTTCAAGCTTTGATATACTTTTAAGCTTTCTCTTATATTCTTCAAGCTTTTAAAATCTCATCTGGAAATCCATGCTTTAAGTTTCATATGATCATCCTTCTTTGAAGTATAAGCTTGCAATGGATCCTTGACCTTGTATTTACATGCTTGATCCTTGTGAGTCTTGAAATATCATTTCTCAACCAAATATGTTAAGTTTTTCTTCTTTGTTAGCATCAAAATAGGATGTTAAGCCTTGTAAGGCTAACAATCTCTTCTTCTGATCCTGTACCACCTCATCCTCCAAGAGATCAGCCTCAACTGCGATGGCTTTATCCACTAGAACAGGAAACTCTTGAATCTGCAGCATTCCCACTAGCCTACGAGTATCCTTCTTTAGTCCATTCTCGAACCTCCGAGTATTTTCGTACTCGTTCAAGATCATACACAACGCAAAGTAAGACAACTCGATATATCTAGTTGTGTAATTCTACGCTGTCAGGGTCCCCTGAGTCAAACTCGAGAATTTGTTTGCCTTCGCATCATCGGTGGAAGCCGAGAAGTATCTCTTGAATAATATCTTCTTAAAGCGGCTCCACGTCATCCCTGATGGATCGACTCTCTGCTCCTCAAGCAAACTCACAGCCATCCACCATCTCTCAGCTTCTCCTGCTAGCTGAGCGTAGCATAGATAACTTTTTGTTTGTCGGTGTAATGCAGAACATTCTGTATTTTTTCCATCTTCTGCACTCAATTCTCTACCACAATTGGGTTGGATCCTCCTGTAAATGTCGGAGGATGCATGCGGGTGAACTTCTTAGTGGTGCAACTTGTAGTAGTAGGCGAACACTCTTGTCCTCTAACACTCCGCCCAATTTCTCGTATAATCTACCTGGTCAAACCCCGAGGCACTGAATGAGACCCTTCACTCGCAGTCCCCTCCTAGCTACTATCCTAGTTGCTATCCTTGGGCTCCATTCTTAAAATAGGATAGGAATAGATTAGAATTCCTATATCATAACACAATTAACATAGAATAATCATGTTAACCTCAACACTCTCAGGTCCAAGTCTACCTCACCACACAAACACGAAACCACCAATGGTTTTTCGGGACTTTACTGAAATTGTCATTCCAGGAAAAACACAAAACGCCGCCAATGAATCCCTGTCTAGATACAAGACAACCCTTGACCTACTCTACCCATTCCCTACATCCTAGACTCTGGTATGTTCACATGATCATGCCTAACCAAGTCTACAAGACCTAACAACCTGGTTTGCTCTAATACCAAGTTGTCATGCCCCGAACCTAAAAATGGGCCCCAGGGTGTGATTTAGTAACCTAACCTATCCCTGTATCATATAACCATCCATGATACTACACAAAGTAAGGGTCCAACCCCGTAGGGTTCACGTATACCCTATACACAATCACATGAACAGTATACGCAACGGAAATATTCAATCTATTACATTCATTCCATACCATACCCGAGTCTAAGCAATACCATAACACAAAACATAACCCCTGGGTGTCTACATAACCCAAAATGAAACCCCGGCTATAGTTCAGTACTTACACAAGTACTTACACAATGCTAACTGAAAACCACACTCCCAACTCGCTAGAATGCTAGTGTCGGCTACTCGAAGGACCTAAAACACATTTGTATGATAGGGGTGAGACACTTCTCAGTAAGGGAGAATCAGGTTATATCAGTGTGTGGCACATAAGTGTTATTTCCAACAATAAAACATAACATTTCACAATTCTAGTATTTTCACAATACAGTTCCAATATACATATGAAACAAAGCAATACAGTCTAGTGTTGTCACACTCTTTGGCCTAAGCTGACCTGTCTGGTTGTATTCCACACCCTTCAGTAAAAGTGCCTCTGATAACCTGGCATAGCATAAGCCCCCACTATGTTGAACTAGTGTAGATCTGGTGTTTTCACACCCTTCGATATAAACCGGTCTGTCTAGTGGTATTGCACACTCTTCGACAAAAGTCAAACATCTAATTTTACGGTAGTTAACCGACTCGGTAGCCTATGGTATTATTCCAGCATACTTCATATCTCAGCCTTTGATTGTCCTTAGCCTTCGGTATTATTCCGACTCGGCATTTTCAAAAAACCTGGAACTATTTGGAACTCATGTTCCTATATCTCATTTGAACAACTCACAGCCTACAGTAGTTAACCGACACTCTTGTTCACAAAACACATCATTCAATACATCAACTCATTGTACACTTATTTGGGTAAACAAATAATCTCATATCAGATACTTTGAAACTATAGTTTAAAATAATCAAAGGCACGGTCATATCTATATTACAATTTAATCATATATAAAATTTTCCAACAGAAATGGAGATGATACCCAAAACCCCCAATTCTCCCAAAATCTACAACTCGAAAATCCCGTTATTTCACCCGATAGATTTTCCCAAATAAGTAACTAAAACATCCATAGAATCATAAACCATAGTTTTACCGATTCATATTTCACAAATAACTGATATAAACCTTTTTCCCTAGATCATGAAACACGAACTAATGGTCCAAAACAGCGACACGGGATCCCCAAAACCTAAAAACCGAAGAATAATACTTCAATATAATCCCTACTACAACATATCTACCGAACCAAAAACGAATTTAAACCCTTACCTTGATTTTGGTGCAAAACCCGAAAATCCTAAAAATGAAGATCCGATCCGCTATAAACGTAGAGATTCTCCCCCTGATCCACGTAGCAACGTCGGATCATTGATTCGGGTAACAGATGCCTGAGATCCTAGAGAGAGAGAGAGAGAGAGAGTATCCTTCGAATTCTAGAGAAAGAGGGAGAGAATTTGAGTTTCTTAGCAATGAAGCAACCAAAATATCCTATTTATAGACCCTTGACTCTGTCCAATTCGTCGACAAGATGGCTCCTTCGTCAACGAATCATCTAAGCATTTCGTTGACAAAGCGTTACCTTCGGCGACGAACCTTATTCTTATATTTTACAACTCACTCGGTATCTCTTCGTTGATGAGGCTCTGAATTTTGGCAACAAACAGTATGAGGGCCTTTGGTGACGAGAGCAATGGCTTCGTCGACGAAGCCTTCTAAATTTACATTTTTACCCTTTTACTTCTTTATTTAATCTGGACTTCTTGGGTCTGGTTCTTACAAATTAGGTCAAGCATCGCTTTGAGAATGAAAACTACATATACATCCAAGTTAATAGGATGAAAAGAAATTTTTTGAATAAACTGAGAATTCATCTTATCATTACCTCAAAGCAATAATGGGTTCTCAAAATGAACATTCATTCTTATCTAGGAAACCCACACCCAACCATGAGCATCAATGTGTTTGTGATATGCAATTTGGTTTCAAGCATTCACAAATTTATTTCTTTTTTGGTTGACTGAAAAAGAAAAAAATTTATTCTTATACTCTTATTCATCCATTATTGAATTATCCTTTAATATAAGAGTATTTTTCCATACTTTAGTATCAGCTCTCAATATTTAACGAATGGTAATAAACCTGAGAGATCATGATTTGTGAGTAAGTAAGTAAGCCAATCTAGGCACTTTAACTATTATAATTTAGCACCAATAAATTGGGTTTTGTATATTTAGCACATACTCACTGCACCACCATGGAAACTAGTCTTAATAGGCTTTTAGAGTATTTTTAAGATAAATGATTAGCACCTCTCTTTTTGATGATGATCAAAAGGGGAGAAGATATTTGGAGTCATCCATGGGGATAAGATTTATGGCGTTATATATGTGAGGGAAAACATGCTGTATGTATGGGGGAAAATATGCATGTAATGTTATAAACTTTCTATTTTATGGAATGCATGTTAAAAGCTCAAATGAACATGAATTGTTTTCATGCCTCATATGCATATAGTAAGGGTGAGCAAATTATAAATATCATTTAACAATATACATAAATTAAGGGGGACGTATAAATACAAGGGAGCTTTAAAACATACGCCATATAGAACACCAAAGGTTTGTCATCATAAAAAAGGGGGAGAGTGTTAGCCTTAGTGGCTACATGATCTCATTTGTATGGTTTTGATGACAACAAAACATTAGCGGTTCTAAGTAAGCTTATCTTTGCACAATAAGCCTTAGTGAGAATAAACACAAATGCAAAGATTAAATAGATTCTTAATAGGTTAGACATCATAAAAAGGGGGGAGAATGTTAGCCCTAACAACTACACTATCTTGGTCTATATGTTTTGATGATATTAACCTATTTGTTGTTCCTAGTATTTTCCATCCTTGCATATCTTATATAGTGTAGGTACAAAGTGTCGGATACACGGAGGTACCAAATCAGAAGTAAAGATCGAACCGAGTAGACATCAAGTAGGAAAGATCGGAAGGACACTAACTCGGAAGAGCCAAAGCATATATCGAAGTTTTTATTGTGTACAAATTAATTGTAATAAGGGTTGTGTGAGTGAGTGCGTATTGTAACTCTTGCGGTGTGTGTCTTGCATGATTTTTGAGTAAGATTTGAGTCATTGCATAAGCATACTAGGACACATGAGCATATACGATTTGCACAAAAGTAACAAACTCACAATTCATAGTTTTCAAAGTAAAAACAAAGAGTTTTTCAAAATAATCCTATACTCAATTAAGTTTTCAAAATGGGACAAGTGTTAAGTAATAAATGAGTTATAAACATTTTCATAACTTGGTCCCGATTTTGCAAAACTAGTTGTATGTCCTTAAGTCCTAAAAGTCAAGCATATTTCTATGAAGGACATATTAAGCATATAAGATATCAAAAATAAGTTTTTAAGTGTGATTTCATAAAACAAGATATCTTATATTCAAGGAAAAATCATATGTACAAGTATTGATCTTCATTACGCTTAATATATTTCATATACTTTTGTACAAGAATATTTTAAGTCATTAAAATACTTTTTGACAAAGAAAAACAAAGCAATCATCACTAACATGGTGCAGCCTTGAGTCCTAATACCCTTTGGTATTTGGGGCATAACTTTTGTTACAAAAGTCCAAAAAGGACGATCTTGGTGCCCTTAGAAAGCTAAGACAAAATGCCACAACTTTCATGTTGATTACTTTTCTGATTCAGGGATCTCATTGACGAACACATGGGATTTGTCTATAATTTGCAATGTGTGATTAGTCGACGAGTGCAAGGGACTAGTCGACGAATCCAACGGGCAGAATGATGCTAACGGGCAGAAAACAGCTAGTTTACCAAATAAAATATCTTTTCTTCCCCACTATTGCTAGTTAACGACTCCTTTGGTTCTTGGGCTATAAATACAAGCTATTAGACTTGTATTAACATGGTTTTGAAGGCTTTTGATCATTCTTAGTGAAAAACATCTTTTTATACCAAAACCTAAGCCCCTACCACTTTACATTGTTGTTCTTCATTCACAAGTGCTCATTCTCTCTTGCTCTTTAATTGTGTTTGATTCATTACTTGAGAGATAGTGTGACATTTACTTTGTATTTAATATCTGCTCATTTGAGGAGCATCATATTGTATTTCCATCATATTCTTGTAAAGGTTCTTTGTGAACCGTTCGGTGAAGGTTCTTTGTCAACTGAAGAGGTTCTTTGTGAGTGGGTAGGGATTTGTTCCCAAGTTATAAGGCTTCTCTGCCGATGAAGGAGTTCCTTAGTGGATTGTGGAATCCTTGGGTTGGTCCCAAGGCGTGGACGTAGGCTTAGTGCCGAACCATATAAAAATATCGGTGTTAATTTTATCTACCCTTCTCTTCATTTTATTTGTCTTGTGCATGATTTACATTTACTTATATTGTGATATAATTTCTTGTATCTTGCCAAGAGTTTTTATGTTGTAGAGAAATACGCATTCCACGAAAGGAGTCTATTCACCCCCCTTTAGACTATATACTCCCGGGGCTAGGGCGTATATATATATTACTTATAGATTCAAAGTTATATGTTTATCTGAAATTTTAATCCAACAACTTAACCATATAGTAGATACAAGTTCAATCACAACCAACAAATATTCAGCAAGACTCAGTATTTAACAAGTTTAGAATTTCAGTCCAATATGATCAACAAGAATGGATATTCAGTTGATTTTTTATATTCAGCAAGTTGATGATGAAAGTATTGAATATTCACAAGTATTTAATATTCAACAAGATTCAATATATAATATGATTTTATATTCAGCACTATTCAATATTCAGCAAGATGATAAATAAAATATTTTCAAGCACGCAGGTTATATCTTGCAAAAAGTAAAGAGAGTAAAGAAGAAGAAGCTGAACACCGTTGTTTTTACAAGGTTCAGCTACAGCCTACGTCCTTACCCCAAGTAACCCACTGTGACGATTTCCTTTACCAACTTCATTACTAGATGAAGTTATAACCTCTCTCCCTTAAAGGTGGAGTTCGCCTCTCTAATGAGAATCCCCTCTCGCTAGACAAAGATTCAATACCTGAACCATCAAACAATACAACAAACAACAAAGAATTATTTATACAATGAAAAGCTCCTCAAATGAGTAGATTAGTACATGTTAGATCCAAAAATAATACTTCAAATACAATATGAAAGTTGAATCTTGAAAGTATATCACCAGAACTGATTCAAATGTGTGAGATTCGAAATATTAGATCATTTTTTTTTTAGAGAACTCAGCAAGAACATGGCAGCTTTTCAAAAGAGTATAACCAAAAGAATTTTCAGAGTTTTTACGTGTTGTTCATGTACTCTCTTACCCTAATGTGCGAGAATAATACGTTTAAATAGTGCACTAGGGTTTCAAAAACTTTCCTTTGAATTTTCTCTCAATTTGGAAACCAATCAAGCAAGATTTGGAAGAAAGATTAGCGCTGTCAAACGTTTAAACATAATTATGAGTCGCCTGTCTTTGAGGGGTCAGTCGCCTGTGCTCTTTTAAAATTAGTGCATTCTGAAAGTCAAAATGGGGTCAGTCGATTGTGCCTGATAGGTTAGTCACCTATGCCTATTTTGTTTGTATATTTTCAAACACAGAAGCACCACAGTCACTTGATAACTTAACATCAGTCGCCTATGCCTTTCAGCAAAACTTGTTTTTCAATATTTTTAGTTCCAAACTTAATTCATATATTGGAAAACTTAATTTGGACTTTGAGAAACCATTTTACATGAATAAAATCAATTATCTAAGTCCAATGATATATCCTAGGAGCTTCAATTAATCAATATTGAGTTTTGAAGTACTTATATGAGACTTCCATTTGACTATTCTAAGTGCTTAAGTCTTCATGTTGTGAAGCTTCCAATATGTCTTCTAAGCTTTTTGCACTGCTTCAACGAGCTTCATGTCTCACATGACTTGAACTTTCATGTTTATCATGTCTCATAGCCTTAAGTGTGATTATATAATCAAACTCTTCAAGCATATCCACTTGAAACCTTGCGGTCACTTAAGTCCTAAAACTCAAAATTGTATAGAAATGTTAAGTAAGCTTGATTTTTTATCATCAAAATAAGATTAAACCTTTTTAGGCCAACACATTTAATAGGCTCCACTGTAGCCTAGAAAATTGCTTTGTTTTTCTGAATGTCTTGTCTAGGGCACAACTAGATCCAAAAGCACCCTTAAGACAAGGACACACTTGAATTTATTACATAGAGGGGATTATATACTACTGCTAGTAGTTGATGTCGTTTAGGCTTAATAATACAATTTCCATATACCTGAGGTTGAACTAGATCTTCAAGGATCAACTTGGTGAACCATTAAGGCATATGTAGACTATGTGTTGTTGAAAAGCAAGAGGTTTTGTGAACCATGTAACTAATTGAAAATTAACCTTTGAGGTGTTAACGATGTACCAAGTAAATTTAACTAAGAAAGTACACCTCTACAACATATTTAGACAAAATTCTAGGGTTTATGGGCACCAATAAATGTATATAGGCTAACTTGATGAAAATACAAAGATTTCTAGACACAAGGCCACTTATGATTCGGAACTATAAATTTTGACAATAAGGGTTGTAGCTTAAGCTCGTGTCTAGTTTAGCAAAAAATCACCTACCAAAAAGGTCATCTATGTCTACAAGGAAAAGGAAGGTCCCCTACCTCTACTTTGTTGTTTTAAGGGTAGTTGTTAGCTATGCCCTTGTTATAAAAGGAGCTCAATTTTATTTATATATAAGATTTCAAGGGATGCATAGCAAAGATATCCCAAAGAGAGAAAACGGACCTTGAGTTATCATAACATCTAAGAAGCTTCACGCCAATTTCTAGGCACACAAAATAATGGTCTTCACTAATCAAAAGTTCAGGTGAACCCCATAGAATGGCGTGGAGGCAAGTGATGGCACATATAATTAAGAGAATTTGACATCCTTTACCAACGTTCTTCAACTCTTAAAGCTCATTAGTTAACATATTTTTATTTTGAAACTAACTTCTCTTCACACAAGTCATATGCAGGAAACCATAAAGGAAAGCCAAATATATAGGTGGATAGATCGTCTAGCTCAACTAGTAATGAAGTAAGGTTTGAAATTCAGAATAGCTCCCCAAGAGGGGGGGGGGGGGTTTGAATTGGAATCTTTTTTATTTTAATATTTTTTAAGCTCTACTTATGACACCAAGAAAAAACACAATAAACAATTAATAATCACACTTAAAAATACTAAAATTTAAATTCACAAGCCAATCAATTAAACTTAAACAATTTAACCACTCAAGCAAGAATCTAAGTACTTTTGTCAATTTCCCTGTAGATGTTCACAACTTTCTTTAAATAACCTCTTCGTATGCACTTCTCTTGATCAAGATTTCCACAGATTAACCAACGTACTCCCTTTTGGGTTTCCGCAAAAGGTTAATCAAAACGTACTTTATAAATATCAAGAGTCTTTGATTATTTCTAACTTTAGAACTTGCAACCTGCACTTTAAATCACACAACAACAGCTTGTACAGAAAATAGGAAGTAAAGAAGAGACAAAGAAACAAGGTTTTTATAAGGTTCGGCTTCAACACAGCCTACATCCTCGCCCTTGGCAAAATACTGAAGGGTTCCACTATAGTAGTTTCGTTACCAGGTGGAACAACGCCTATTTACAATCACTCCTTTGCTAAGGCTAGAGCCCGCCTTCTCCAAACAATATACCCTTGTTTGGTCAACGATCCAACAGCCTGGAATCGTCCAAAATCTACAAGAGAAATAACAAGAAGCTGGTGTACAAGAGATGCTCACACAAAGAGAAGGTTAGTACAATTTGAAACTATTTACTTTAAAAGATAAATATCAAGAAAGAAATACACTTTTGAAGCTTAACAAGGATTTCACCAAATTCCTTTTCTCCAGATGAGAAATCAGTAATCTAACTTCGGGAATTGATGAATGAGAATCTCAGAAACACAGCACTTTCAATTTGCAAGAGATGATCAAGATGAGGCTTTGAGAGCAAGAGAGCTTATAAGAGATTTTCAATGCTTAGTGTATTTTGATTTACAAAAACCATGTATTTATAGGCATTCAAACAAGTTTCCTTGTTGCAAAAGTTTCCTTAGAGAGTTTCCCAAATTGTTAGAAAATTTGGAGCTCAAAACGGCTATTTTATAAAATATTAGATTTTAAAAAATTTGCCCCCGTTGAACAATGTTTAGATGTCTGAAGAGTCGAGTTCAGTCATCTGAAGTTCCTAAAACCCAGGGTCAAATGACTGAAGAGAGGGTTTAGATGTCTGAAGTGTCGGGTTCAGATATCTGAAGTGTCGAGTTCAGACGTCTGAACAGCTACTGTCTGTTTCAGTTTTGTCCCAGAAAATCTTCAGACGTCTGGACTTATTCTTCAAACGTCTGAAGTAATTCTTTGGACATCTGAACATGAAGTTCAGCCATTTGAAGTTACCACTTCAGCCATTTGAACTTAAAAGTTCAATCATCTGAGCAGACAAAAAGCAATTTTAAAGAAAATATATTTTTTCCATTAGAAATGATTTGCTCTCTTATTCTGATTTTTACAAGACTTGTTTGAATAATCCTAAATAGATCTTTAGGTCCTCATAATCTCTTGGAAAAGCTTCAAAACATATTTCAAACGATATTTAGCTTTGAAATACTTACAATATTTTTCCTAAGACTTTATATGCCATGTTTGAGATCATTTTCATTCTTTACTCCTGAAGTTCTTTGAATATTTGCTTGAGCTAGCTTTATCTACGAATGCCTTTGTTTATCTTCGGATCATTTGTTAGTTTATCTTCCTTGATGACCCACACTTGATCCATACTTAATCTTCACTTGATTCATACTTAATCTTCACTTGATCCATATTTGATCCATATTACCGGAAACACAAAAACTCAACCTTTCCAAGTTAAATTGTCCTTTGTTTGTTATCACCAAAACTGATTGAAAGACCTTGTTAGGCCGACAAGGTTGATTCTCACCTTCTAAATAGAATCAAGCTACAATATATCTTAAAGTTGGAGTCCTCTATAGTAGATAATAAGGTGAAGTATGAGGCAACGATAGCCAAATTGAGACTCGTTGCTGAACTAGGCTTAGCTTGAGTAATGCTAAGCTTGAATGACCAAGTCCTTAAACAAAATCAAAGAGCACTACTAAAAAATCTTGAGATTTAAAAATATAATAAAATTAAGAGGTAGACAAATCAAAAAGCTAATGCCCTTTCCATTTTAAACTAGTTGGAACATATTTATTTTTGTGGAAAGAGTAGCCTAGTTAGCATTTGACTTAAGAAGTTAACTATGCTAACCATGAGCTTTTTTGGATTGCCTTATTGCAACATTTCTTAAAAGGAACATATTAGATGAGCCAATAGAAGTAGCAAATTTGATGAGATGGTCAATCCAATATTATATCATTGGTGGCAACTCCTCACTTTTCCTTTTTTAACAGATTGTGTCTCTGTGAAATAAAGTATGCGTTGCAACAAATTTGATGAGGAGTTTAGCCCAATAGTATAACCATTGTCAACAACATTTATAAAATATTCCTTACTCTCCCCTACTTAATACTTGTGTACCCATGTAAAAGGTGCATAAAGGAGTGTATGGTAGCCACCACTAAGGCAAAACTTTAACTCATAAAGTTCTTAACTTTCCTTGGAGTTTATAACATTGGCTGCCATCTTTAATGTTTTTGAAAACGAAGCCTAATGTTTTTTCTAAAAAAAAAAAACACAAGCCTTCCTCCTTTCTTAGTACCATTTCCGAATAAATCTTTTACATGCATTGACCATCAATAAAAAAGTATCATTTTTTTAATTTTTTTTTTGTCTTGATGATATTATGTTAAAATTTTTAAAACGACAAATTTACCCTTGTATATTGAATTACATTAGAAAATAAGGGGAAAAAAATAATGCAAGTGAGAAGTAAGGTGTACTCTCAAAAGTGGGTTGAATTGTGATTTTAAAATTTCTTTGGAAACTTTAATCTAGTATAGCCCTTTTTAGAATAAGTTAATTACAATCACACTCTCCAATTAACAACACAATTAAATTTATTAGCAACTTCAAAAGTACTACCAACTATCCTTTGTATGAATAGATAATGTCTTAATCAAATTTAATCTCGTATGGATGAACAATATCTGTTTGTCAAATTCCAATAATAGATAAATATTTTTCAAAATCAGAATATAATATCAGAAGATTTGATCTTATACAAACAACAATTTTCCTTCAATGTAATGATTTCAATGATTCAATCTGAAGTGTTTCTTTACAAGATTTATTTTAGTTGAGTATTAAACATATCAGATTTCAATGAAATATATCAAGACATAATTCTCTAGAATTTATCTTAGTTTTCCAACAACGTAACTTTATTAAGATATTCAGTTTCACAAGATATGTATCAGTAATATTTCAATTACTTCAATATTCTAAATATTAACTTTGAACTTGTGAATGATAATAATGCCAAATACAATTTCCAGAGATATTATTTTATAAAGCTTGTAACTTTGGCAAAATTCCTTTCAGTTGTGATATTCAAAATCAGAACTCAATTTAGCTTCTAAATATGTCAGTTCAATCAACAAGGTAAGCTCGAAATCACAATATGAAACAAAATAGAAATTTCAGCAAGCTTCCAAAATTCAGACTTTGATATCAAATAAGTTACTTGAATTTAAGTATGTAATTAATCAACAAGTCAATGAGTTTTGATATTTATTAGTCAACGTACTCCCTTTAATTAAGGTTTCTGCAATTCCCATTAACAAATTAATTTCTAGCAATTAAGTAAGCATCCACGCAATTTATATATACAGAAAATTAAAGAGAGTAAGGATGAGAGAGAGACACCGGATTTTTACAAGGTTCGGTCCAAGGCCTACATCCTTGCCTCAAGCAACCATTGTGAGGATTCTAACTTTATTTATTAGGCCAAAGTTACAACATCTCTCCCTCAAAGGTGGAGTTCGCCTTTCTAATGAGAATCCCCCCCACACTAGTCCAACGATTCAATCCCCTGAATCATAAAAAAACAATAAGAAAAATAAGAGTCTTGTGTACAAGTAACACTCTCAACAAGAGCATATTAGTAAAAGTGAATATCACAATATATTTCAATAAAAATTCATATAGAAAGATGAAGTTTAGATGATTGTTACCGTATTTTTGATTTAGAATTGAAATTCTCAATGTAAATAGATCAGAAAAACCTTGGCTTTGTCAGAAATAACATAGCAATAGGTTCAGCAGAATTTCAGCAATAGTATTCTGAATTTTCGATTCGTATGTGCTTGCTAGTTGTTGTTTAGTTCTTGAAATCAACATGTATTTATAGAGTTAAAAAGTAATTTTTTGTGTTGCCCAAGTTTTCTCAAAGTTTGGAGGCTAGGAAATCAAATTTGGAAAGTTTCCAACGCTGTTTTTTAAAATTTAAAATCCGAAGGTCAGTCGACTGAACTATAGGATTAGTCGCTTGATCTTTTAATTCAGCGTATTTTTGAAACACAGTACAGGGTCAGTCGTCTGATCCTGAGAATTTGGTTGCCTGACTCGGTTCTGTCTGCTTTATTAAAAAGCTTATAAAATGTCAGTTGCTTATCCTATTGTCAGTTTCAACCACCCTTTAGTATTTTGGGAATTCCAAATAAGACGATCTTGGTATCAAAAGAAAGCTAAGAAAAAACCTTACAACTTTCATGTTGAACATTTTTTAAGATAGGAAACAATTGATAGAGAAAATTGCACATCAACACAGATATAGAAAAAAGAAGAGAATTTGGAGAATCCTGTTTTTGTGCTTTTCTTTTCCAAAAATAATTTTAACCTTTTAAAAATAACTTTTAACCTTTTAAAAATATTTTTCAAGTATTTTAAAAGGTATCTAGGTCCAAGTAGTTAACCTAAGATCCGACGAACCAAAAATTCATACATTTTTTTCTATATATAGACTATAAAATTATATTACTTTGATACCCCTTATAAAATCGACTATAATGTTTCGGTCCCAAAGTAGACACCAAGAATTCCTGTTTATGGAAACAAAACACCTCTTCAGTAGAAAACATAAATTACATCACTATAATTACAATGCCAGAGTTTCAATAATTTCAAAACATACATACACATCTATCCAAAATCATCCACTAGATCCCCTGGGAACTACTTAAAAATACATCTCCCAAAATCACTTACCCGACAAGTAGGGCAGTACAAGGGTCTCCTCTATCTCCAAGCCTGAACTGCTCATCTAACTAGATCACCTGAAAAGTTTATAAATACTAGGATGAGACAACTCTCAGTAAGATGAAATATGTTATTACCAGTGTATGGAAAATGAGTCTATGTGAGCAATATATTTATTAATCAGGCTGTAACTGGGATAACATATAAAGATAAGATACATCATAACTCACACTTATGTCACTTAAAGTACAAGTGTTTATTAACTTTCTACTTAATCATAATTTTAGCTACTATATGTGTATAAATATATATATATATATATATATATACTTTCTGTTTTCTGAAAATATATATACATATATATAACCATGAGAACTTCCCTGGATGGATAACTGTATATCATGATTTAACCCCTCATGACAGGATTATGTAGCTCGTGGGCTGGACTTAACACTGGCTGGCTTACCATGATAAGTCAACTGAAAACCTCTCTCATTAGATTGGCCGTCTCAACCTGGACTACCAGGGAGGCTTCGTCTCTCCCAAGGCACAATCGACTACTCATAAATTCCACACTCTATCTGAGATGTGTGGTTACACTCTGAACTGTAATAGTTACAGTACCATACTCTGTAATCTAGTCTGGCCTGTTAGGGTCTAATACTATATAATATTGTTATATATATTTTTTACTATTTTACCATGATTCTGTAATAAATTGTGTTAACCATAACGTTTTAATAAACTGATCTATATAAACTATAATATATGTATGTTATGGTTTTTAAATATGAATATCATGGTACTATGAAAATTGAATATCATAATTCTGTAAATAAAACTGTATAATTTGCATATCATGATTATGTAAAAACTGTATAATCATAATTCTGTAAATCCATATAAAAATTCTGTAATATACCAGTATTTCTCATGGCACACAATTAAATAAAACACACATACTATAATTGTATAATTTCATGCTCTAAAAAGCTTAAAAATTCGTACTTTGAAACTCATAATCAAAAGCCATATTTTATTGGTCAAATTTCTAATTTAACTAGCATAATATATTTCCCTGACCTAACTGACTAGGAGGCCTGACTCCAACTCTATCCTCATGCCCACAACATATCAAACTCAGAATCCTAAAATGATGTATATTTCGTAATTCAATCAACCCAAACTTAGAATAATAACTATACTTGCATTTTCGCTAGGCTCACATATCTCATTTTATCCATGATATTCTAAACCATTAACTATTTATCAAATTTACTTGAGTTCCTGAGGAAACACTTGTAGGGATCCTCAACCCATGCCTGCAATGTTCGCACCAAACTCTGTATTTCATATCAACCCCAGTTTAATCAATTCAAAATTCAGTATATTTTTTTTATAACACAAATCCTAGGTCCAAAAGTACCTAATAATCATGAAAACCATAAAATAACCCACTTACCCTGATTTTGGGATGGTACCTGAGAACTCCAAACCAATAATCTACTTCGGAAATCTTGCAGAGAATCTCCCCACGAACCTCGTGGTAGTTCCTGATTGTCAAACCGAGCTTTAATGAAATGAGGATCATAGAGAGAAGGTGTCCAGGCCAAATTTTAGAGAGAAAGAGAGAGAGAGAGAGAGTAAGAGAGGGATTGTTTTTCTCTCACCAAAAACTGATTTTCACATATATATATATATATATATATATAGATGGTTGGTCACGTGGCTTCATCGATGAGACAAGTGGCCTCGTCGACGAACCCAAGAAGGGATTTCATCGATGAAGGTAACGAGATCGTCGACAAACCATTAAGGTATGAAATTCCCTTCTCAATATCTCTCCGTCGATGAAACTCAGGTACTCGTCCATGAACCATACAAGTAAGTTTGTCGATGAAACCTAGGGGTTCATCGACGAATCCTGATTTTGCCCTTCTTTTGAATTTCTTTTCTCCCATTTAACTTTCTTTTCCTTATTATTATTAATATTTAATTGCTATTATTTTTTCAAGTCTCTACATTCTCCCCTTCTTATAATAATTTCATCCTCGAAATTTGATATCTATGATATACACCATCCCCTAAGGAAAAATTCGCTACTTATTTTATTAATTAACCTCATTTATTGCGAAGGAATATCGTGGTTACATTTATGGCTCTGGGAGATTACAATAACAAACTTGTTAATTCAGGTGTACTTCCAAGAGGGGGGTGAATTGGGTATTTTTTAAAAACCTTTAATATTATTTACCACTTAATCCTTATTTCTATATTTAACAAATTAATTGTAGGGGTTTGAAATTGATTCAAATTATTATCTTAATATATTCTATTTTACTCAATTAATTATTAAGTGCGTGAGGGGTTATTCAATATACACACATGCAAGATAGGTAATGAAATGCGTTGCAGAAATTAAAAGGAGTAAAGGAAGAGAGAAGACAAACACAATTTTTACAAAGTTCAGCCAACCCGGCCTACTTCTCACCTTGAGCAACCCACTCAAGGATTCCACTAAATCCTTGCTCCTTTAACCAGGATAAAGCTTCCCTTACATCCACTGCTTACAAGAGGCACAACTTCCTCCTCACCCGGTTCACAACCCAAACCGTGATTACAATATAGAATTTCAAATCTGCAAAATAACTCAATATTGCTTCTAACAAATAGTGAGTACAATGGAAAACCTAACACATATTAATATGATAAAACTAGAAGCTTAGTATGTATGTAACGAGGTCATCGTTATATGAATGATATGCTTCACAAAATTTCCCTTTGATCAAATCTCCCAAAATAATTATATAAGTGCTTTGGAGAAGTTAGGGTTTTAAATAATATTTGGTTTAAAAGAATAGGACTATTCCGCTTCAAATATTGAATCCTACATCTCCAACAAACTAGATCAATAAATTTTATTCCAAATATCCTAAACACAATATGATCTTTGTATATGATAATGTATATATATGATATGTGTTCCAAAGATCAAGAACCTAATATAATATTTTTTTAGAAAATATCCCTCAATAATATATATAGTTATAAGCTTTAAGGATATTTAATCAAGTGGTTTTGTAATATCGAAAATATCGAGTCTTTAAATGAATACACACTTGAATCAAAAGTATTTAACCAATGGCAAAACTTTTCTCAAGTAGTGATCTCGTCAAAACAATCTTTATGTATATAAGTACACTCAAGATCAATCTCTCAAATAATATTCAATAATAGATTTTGAGATGGAAAACTCTTTGAGAATAAGTAGTAACAACATATCGATTTACCAGACCTTAATATCAAGTTGAATGCACAATAATCGCTAGAATGCCTTTTGAAGATCAATGTAGCCTTAACTCGGATTTGAAGTATAAGCTTTGAAATCCCAAGTAAGAATTCAGCAGTGTGTTCAATGCTCTCCCAAGTTGTGCTAAACATTCAATACACTCAATCTTATGCCAAAAGTTGGGGCACTAGGGTTTAGATGTTGATTATATAGGTAAACTTGCCCTTAGGATGAGTCCTAACCGTTGGATCAACTTGATTAAAAAATAACTCGCGTATTCTCTCACTAAATATTAAATTATTAATCTTCCCACAAGTTCATAAGACTGAGGAGTAGGGCTCAGATGACTGAAGTTCCTTAAAACTTCAAAAAATTAAACTAGACACAGGGTCAGATGCCTGAAGTTGGGGTTCAGACTTCTGAAGTTGCGGGTTCAGATGACTGAAGTCAAGGTTCAGCCTTCTGGTATGCTTCTGCCTGTTTCTGTATTTCTCCAATAAATCTTCAAACAACTGAACTTAATCTTCGGTCTTCTGAAGTTGAATCTTTAGACGACTGAGTGTACACTTCAGTCTTCTGATGTTGACACGTTAGACTTATGTGGCAAGGTCTTCGGTCTTCTGAACAGAACGCTTTCTGGTTTTTTTTTCATTTTAATTTCAAAAATCTTGTTTTGCTCTCTTTCTTTGCTCTTTTATAAAATTTTTTCCGGGGTTTTAAAAAATCTCTAAGTCCATAAATTTCCCCTAAAGATTTTCATGAGATGTATGAGTCCTAAGGTCAGTCTAGGGTATATTTTGAGCTTCGAATTAAATCATATGGAATATATAAATACATTCAATTCTAAATACCTATTCCCATGACGAACTTGAAATTTCCACTTGCATCTTCATTCTTTACTCTTTTAGTTCCATGGATTGTGCCAAAATGTATATACTTTAATCTTCATGACTTCCATGACTTTCTAGTCTTCTGTGCATGCTAAATATTATTCTTGTTCACAATCTCAATGCACAGATCAAATACCAAGTGATTTGTCATTATCAAAATATGATTGAACTCATAGAGTCAACAATTTTCCCCTTTTTGATGATGACAAATATACAAACAAAAATATAGAATGGGTTATGCCTAACAAGGCTCCCCCTCAAATAATGCACAATCAAATATGCAGCATCAAATATTCAGAAAATGAAATATGCTCATACACAATTAGTTTTGCCAACTATTTTTGCTGTTGGCCTAACAAGGTTTTTTAATCGGTTTTAGTGATAACAAACAAAGGTTTGTTTAACTTGGAAAGGTTGAGTTTTTATGTTTCAGGAAATATGGTTCAATTAAAGCACAAGTATGGTTCAAGTAAAGCTCAAGTATGGTTCAAGTAAAGATCAAGACTGATCAATGATACAAGGAGAAACTAAGATATTTGCAGCTCAAGCAAAGAATTTCAAAAGCCAGATTGAGGAGAATATCAAGCTTGTCATACAAAGTTTTAGGAAATATATTGTAAGTATTTCAAAAGATAAAATATCGTTTGAAATATGTTTTGAAGCTCTTTCAAGAGATTATAAGGACTTAAAAACTTATTTAAGAATATTGAAACAAGTCTTGTAAAAATCATAAGAGAGCAAATCAATTTTTAAAGAAAAATATTTTTTAAAAACAGGTTCTTGGCAAATCAGATGACTGAACTTTTCAGTTCATATTTCTGAAGTGGCAACTTTAGATGACTGAACTTCATGTTCAGACATCTGAAGATTAAGTGCAGACGTCTGAAGATTTTATTGATCAAAACAGAAACTGGCAGTAGCAGTTCAGACGTTTGAACTCGCAACTTCAGACATCTAAACTTGGCACCTCAGACGTTTGAACCCTATCTTCAGACATCTGACCCTGTATCTAGTTCAATTTTTAAAGGGTTTAAGGAACATCAGACGTCTGACCTCGAAACCTCAGACATCCGAACACTGTTCAACGGAAAAATTTTAAAAAATCTTATTTTTTAAATTATAGCCGTTTGAACCCCAAATTTTCTAACAACTTGGGAAACCCTTTAAGGAAACTCTTGCAACAAGGAAACTTGCTTGGGCGCCTATAAATACATGGTTCTTGTAAATCAAAAATACACCAAGCATTGAAAATCTCTCAAGCTCTCTTGCTCTCAAAATCTCTCTTTGATCAATCTCTTGCAAGCTGAAAGTATTGTTATTCTGATACTCTTGCTCATCAATTCCTGAAGAAAGATTACTAATTTCTCATATGGAGAAAAGGAATTTGGTGAAATTCTTGTAAAGCTTCAAAAGTGTATTTCTTTCTTGATATTTATCTTTTGAAGTATATAGTTTAAATTTGTACTAATTTGCTCTTTATGTGAGCATCTCTTGTACACCAGCTTTTTGATATCTCTTTTGTAGATTTTGGACGATTCCAGGCTGTTGGATCATTGACCAAACAAGGGTATATTGTTTGGAGAAGGCGGGCTCTAGCCTTGGCCAAAGGAGTGATTGTAAACAGGCATTGTTCCACCCGGTAACGAAACTGCAGTAGTGGAACCCTTCGATATTTTGCCAAGGGTGAGGATGTAGGATGTGTTGAAGTCAAACCTCATAAAAACCTCGTGTATTTCTCTCTTCTTTATTTTCTATATTCTGTACTTTCTGTTGTTGTATGATTTAAAAGTGCAGGTTGCATGTTTTAAAGGGAGAAAGAAACAAAGACTCTTGATACTTAGAAAGTACGTTTTGATTAACCATTTGCGAAAACCCAAAAGGGAGTACGTTGGTTAATCTGCGGAAATCTTAATCAAGAGAAGTGCATACTAAGAGCTTACTCAAAGAAGGTGGTAAACATTTACAGGGAAATTACCAAAAGCACTAATATTCTTGGTTGAGTGGTTGAATTACTTTTGTTTCATTGATTGGTTTGTTAATTTAAATTTTAGTATTTTCAAGTGTGATTATTAGTTATCAATTGTGTTTTTCTTAGTATCATAAGCAAAAGTTTAAAAATCATTAAAATAAAAAAGAATCCAATTCACCCCCCTCTCTTGGGAAGTTATTCCTAATTTCAATTGGTATCAGAGCCTAGTTATAGAAATTCCTAACATGAAACTATAAAAAGATCAAATGGCAAACATTGGAGTAGCACCCTTTGGTGAAGGCCAATCCTCAACTCGTCCACCAATCTTCTGTGGACACAATTATACCTTCTGGAAAAAGAGAATGGAAATATATCTCCAACACATGGATTGGAAAGCATGGGAAGTTGTTATGGATGGAAACCTTATCCCCACCAAGATAGTTGATGGAAAACAAATTCCAAAAGAAAAGAAGGATATGACCGACTTAGATTATAAAATGCTTCAAATAAATGCAAGTGCTATAAATGAGTTATATTGTGCATTGGATGCTAATGAATTTAACCGAGTTATGGTATGCAAAACAGTTAAGGAGATTTGGGACAAATCAGAAGTAACTTACGAAGGAACCATTGATGTTAGAGATAATATGATAGATATGTTAACAAGTGAATACGAAGCATTCAAAATGAATCCCGATGAAACAATATCAAGCATGTACACCAGATTTACCCACATAATAAACTCCTTAAGCGCCTTAGGAAAAACCTATACTACCTATGAAATGATCAGGAAAATTCTAAGAGGCCTTCCCTCTATTTGGGAGCCAAAGGCTACAGCTATCACGGAAGGTAGAAACCTTAATACTACTTATTTGGATGAACTTATAGGCTCACTTCTCACCTATGAAATGGCCTTAAAAGAAAGGAATCCTGAACCAAAGTATAAAAGATCTATAGCACTAAAAGCATCTAGTCACAACACTAGTGAAGAAGAAAGTGAAACAAGTGACTTAGATTAAGATGAATTGGCATTCATTACTAAGAGACTAGGAAAATTCTACAAAAGAAATAAAAGGTTTCCTATAAAGTTTAATAAAAATAAAACCGAAAAAGGAGAGACAAGTAGGAAAGAAAATAAAGGAAAGAATGAACCACCAATTTGTTATCATTGCAAAAAACTAGGGCATATCAAACCGGACTGCCCGTTGTTCAAGAAAGACAGGAAGAAGAAGAAGGAAGCAATGAAGGCTACTTGGGATGACTCAAGCTCCAGCGAAAATGAAATTGAAACAAGTGAACAAGAGATGGCAAATATATGCTTCATGGCGAACGACGAAGAGGTAAATTCTCACTACTCTTCAACCGAATCTCAAAATGAGTCTTGCGATGAGTCGTGTGATAGCTTGCCTTCTTATAAGGAATTACAACATGAATTATTCTCACTACATAAAAGATTCATAAAAGTCTCTAAAAGAAATATAACTTTGAAAGATCAAAATAAAGAACTTGTGAAACAACTTGAATCATTCAAAACTATTGAAGAAGAAAAAAAATCTCATATTAAGAAGTTGGAAGAAAAGATAAATATAGCAACACAAGAGTTGGGAAAAACTCATAAAGATAACTTAAATAAAAAAGATCTAGAAATAAATGAACTCAAAAAGGCAGTTGAAGATAAAGAAAAGATTATCTATAACTTTATCAAAGGAAAAGAAAACTTTGAAAAGATGATTGGACAACAAAGGCTTCATGGGAACAAAGAAGGAATATGCTACAATGGTAAAGAAAATAAAAGGAATAAAAAGTTATACATGGGATACTTTGTTAAGGAAGCTAAATACTATGCTAGCACTTCATCAAATAACAAATATGAACATACCACTTGCTATATGTGCAAGACTAAAGGTCATATGATGTTTAATTGCCCATTAAAAAGAAAATATGTTAAAGTTCAAGGAGAATAGAAAGCAAATAATGGAACTAACAACAAAACAAAGAAATTTGAAAGAATTTGGG
Organism: Malania oleifera; assembly: GCF_029873635.1. Lineage (NCBI taxonomy): Eukaryota > Viridiplantae > Streptophyta > Magnoliopsida > Santalales > Ximeniaceae > Malania > Malania oleifera. Next base: position 67,908,576 of record NC_080427.1, on the reverse strand, counting down.
TTCCAAAAACTAACACATAGTGTCCCTCATTGTAGGTTGGCCTTAGGACAACAACGACAACGGACAAATGGTACTTGGATAGCGGGTACTCAAGGCATATAACTGGTGACCGGACCAAGTTCACTACTTTAAAACAAAAGGATGGGGGATACGTCACCTTTACAGACAATGCCAAAGGTAAAATTATTGGTATCGGAAAAATTGGTAAAGAACCTTCACTCACTATAGAAAATGTGTTATTAGTGGAAGAACTAAAGCATAATTTTTTTAGTATTAGTCAATTAAGTGACAAAGTGTTCGAAATAATATTTATGAAAGAAAAATGTGTCATCCAAAATCCTAAAAACAAAGAAACTCTATTTATAGCTTATAGAATAAATAATGTCTATTGCATAAATCTTGAGAACTTAGCAAATCAAAACATAACCTGCTTGACAGATATGAGTGAAGTAAGTTGGTTATGGCATAGGAAGCTAGGTCATGCTAGCATGGACCTACTATCCAAATTATCTAAGAAAAATCTTGTAAAAGGACTACTAAATACTAAATTCATAAAAGACAAGTTGTGTGATGCATGTCAAAAGGGAAAACAAGTAAAAACAAGCTTTAAAAGGAAAAAATTCATATCCACCAAAAGACCCCTAGAACTCTTGCACCTAGACTTATTTGGTCTAACTAGAATCTTAAGTTTAGGTGAAAAACAATATGCTTTTGTAATAGTAGATGATTATTCAAGATTTACTTGGGTGATCTTTTTAGCAAACAAAGATGAAGCTTGTAACCAATTAATAACCTTATGTAAGAAATTACAAAATGAGAAAGGCTATAATGTAACAAGCTTTAGAAGTGACCAAGGAAGAGAGTTTAAAAACAAGGAAGTTGATAAATTTTGTAATGAACATGGAATAACTCACAATTTTTCAGCACCTAGAACTCCACAACAAAATGGAGTTGTTGAAAGGAAAAATAGAACTCTACAAGAAATGGCAAGAACAATGCTTAATGAAAATAATTTACCTAAATATTTTTTGGCAGAAGCTGTAAATACAACATGTTATATTGTAAATAGGGTATCAATAAGATAAAAAATAGATAAAACACCTTATGAACTTTGGAAAGATAGAAAACCTAATATTTCCTACTTTCATGTATTCGGATGTAAATGTTTTATACTTAATACTAAAGATGATTTAGAAAAGTTTGATGCAAAGTCGGATGAAGGTATCTTCCTAGGATATTCTACAAATAGTAAAATTTATAGAATTTATAATAAAAGAACTTCTACAATTATGGAATCAATTCATATAACTTTTGATGAATCAAATAATTATGACATTAAAGATATGAATGATGAAAAAGAAGATACTTCACAAAAAGAAGAAGACCTTCAAATAAAAGAAGAAAATAATGATGATGCTCCAAATAATAACTTTACAGAAAATCAGAAACTTCCTAAAGAATGGAAATATGATAAAAATCACCCAAAAGAACAAATTTTTGGTGAAACATCAAAAGGGATAACCACTAGAGCCTCACTAAAAAATATTTGTAATCATTATACCTTTTTATCCCAAGATGAACCTAAAAATATTGAAGATGCTTTAAATGATGATTCTTGGATTATAGCTATGCAAGAGGAACTAAATCAATTTGAAAGAAGTCAAGTATGAGAACTTATACCTAAAACCAAAGATAAATCAATCATAGGAACTAAATGGGTGTTTAGAAATAAGAAGGATGAAAATGGAGTTGTTATAAGATATAAAGCAAGACTTGTAGCACAAGGGTATAATCAAGAAGAAGGAATTGATTATGATGAAACCTTTGCCCACTGTGGCAAGGATGGAAGCAATTAGGATGCTTTTAGCTTATGCAGCCCATAAAGATTTTAAGCTATATCAAATGGATGTAAAGAGTGCATTCTTAAATGGATATATAAATGAAGAAGTGTATGTCAAACAATCTCCAGGTTTTTAAAATTTTAAAAATCCAAACCATGTATTCAAATTGACAAAAGCCCTTTATGGTTTGAAACAAGCTCCAAGAGCTTGGTATGAGAGGTTAAGTAAATTTATACTTAAAAATGAATTTACAAGAGGAATGATTGGCAATACTTTATTCATTAAATCCAAAAACATAGATATGCTAATAGTTCAAATATATGTGGACAATATTATATTTGGAGCTACAAATGAAGATCTATGCAAAGAATTCGCCACATGTATGCAAAAAGAATTTGATATAAGTATGATGGGGGAGCTAAATTATTTTCTAGGATTACAAATAAAACAAGTTAAAAATGGAACTTTCATAAATCAAATTAAGTACATCAAGGATATGCTCAAAAAGTTTGATATGGAACAAAGTAAACATATAGGAACTCCTATGAGTACATCTACAAGTCTTGATAGAGATGAAAAAGGAAAACAAGTAGACATAACACACTATAGAGGAATTATTGGTAGTTTACTATATTTAACTGCTAGTAGGCCTGGTATTATGTTTAGTGTGTGTATGTGTGCTAGATTTCAATCAGCACCCAAGGAATCTCACTTAACAGCTGTCAAGAGAATTCTTAGGTACTTGGTAGGATCACTTGATATAGGTTTATGGTTTCCAAAAAACACTGAATTTTATATGATAAGTTACTTCGATGCTGATTACGCTGGATGTAAAATTGATAGAAAAAGTACAAGTGGCACATGTCACTTTCTAGGACAATCCTTAGTATCATGGTTCTCAAAGAAACAAAATTCTATAGCCTTATCAATCACCGAAGCTGAACATGTGGTAGCGGGAAGTTGTTGTGCACAAATCTTATACATGAAACAACAACTAAAAGATTTTAATCTAGAATATAGAACAATACCAATAAAGTGAGATAACACAAGAGCCATAAACATATCTAAAAAACCAATTTCACACTCAAGAACTAAACATATAGGCATAAGACATCATTTTTTGAGAGATCATGTTCAAAAAGAAGATATAATTCTTGAATTTATAAATACAAGTGATCAATGGGCTGATATATTTACAAAACCTCTAAGTGAAGAAAGATTTATACGTATTAGGAGGGAACTTGGGCTAATCCATAGCAAAGAAGTATATTAGAAGTGAAATTTCAAAATTTTTATGCACTTCAGATGTCTGAACTTCACACCCTTGACTTCTGAGCACTGTAGCAGACAGGTTCAGATGACTGAACCTGAGACTTCAGACGTCTGAGCGCCTACTGACTTTTCAAATTCCAAACTTTAAAATCTTCAGACATCTATAGATAATCTTCAGACATCTAAAGTCGCGGGGTTTAAATACCTTTAGCGGACTAAACCCTAACTTCAAACTTCTGAAGTTGTTTGCTTTATTCATCCGAACACCTCACTCTTCATCTTTTCTCATTCTCACTTCAATCCAAAGCCTCTACCTTACAAGGATTCATCCCATGAAACCTAGGGTAACCAAAATATCGTGTCTTCATGCCTCAAATCAAGCAGACAGCAAACAAGGGTTCTTCATCGGGGAAGGATACTCAAAATATTGACAAATGGTTGGTTGTTCCTCGAGCTCGAATCCGTTATCAAAATTCACTGAGTTCTATAGAACCAATCTTAGGTAAAATCTTGGATGTATCATTCTTCGCTACTGAATTTCCAGAAATCCCTTCATTGTTTCATGATATTGGTTGGCTTAATTTCATCACTCAACAACCCAAAGGTTGTTTTCCTCATTTGGTCAAAATTTTCTATGCAAATATTACATATGAAAATGAGATTTTTTCTTCAGAAGTTAAAGGAAAGAAAATACTGCTGAATTCTGAAATATTGTCTCCCATTTTCAAAATTACTCCAGGAGATTTTAATAGTCCTATGTTTGCTCAATCTTGGATCCTAGAACAAGGATTCACTCCTGAAGCTTTTCTTCCCATGATTATGGAAAATGAGCCTATCTATTTTGCACATCCTCCTCTATACAAGCAGCTGAACTTAAAAGGCCAGATTCTCCATAAACTTGTTTCAAACAATATCATACCAAAACAAGGCTATTTTGATCATCTTTCTTATATTGAATGCTTTGTTCTTTGGTGTCTGCTCAAAGGAAAGAAACTAGATTTGGCTAGTTTAATCGTTAGGTGGATGTGGACCAAACTGGAATCTAATAGAGTCATTCTTCCTTACGGAGGAATTCTTACTCTGCTTTTTACTCATCTTAATATTACCAATATCTCTGAGTATTTCATAAAAAGAACTCGATATGATCTTTTTAATGAAACTTCCCTCAAGAAAATGGGGTATAACAAGGGAAGTTCAGGATGGTATTTGAAAACAGGAAGGACTACACATGCACCACCTACCTCTGCAGCAGCCTCAGCTTTAGCCTCAGCCTCAACCTCTGCACTAGTATCAACAGCCGCACAATCTTCTTCTACATAGGACCTTGGCTCATCTCAAGACACACCTTCATGGTTCCTATCCTTTCAAAGGGATTTCTCCAATTTTTCATCTGAAGTACGCACTGGACTTCAAAACATTAAAGAAAAAGTCACATCACTTGATAAGAGGGTCACTCATATAGAACAATATCATGCAGAATGTTCTAAAAGAAGTGATCCTATGGACATTAGCTCTGCTCCTCCAAGTGGAGATGATGATGGTGATGATGATGACTCTACAGAAAAGGAAGGAGATTCTAAAGAAGAAGGTGATGAAGGGAATACTGAAGAAGAAGGAACACAAAAAGAAGGAGAAGAAGAAGAAGAAGAAGAAGAAGAGCAAGGAGATGGCTCTGAAGAAGGAGATTAGGATAGTTAGAAACTACCTATCTTAGGTTATTATGAAACTTTTTGTTTGTCATAAAGTATCAAGACTTATGTACCTCAAATGTATGTAATCATGCTACAATGAAGTTTTTTGTTGTATTTCTGTTTTTGTATGGAACCATATGAAACTTCTATGTATTGCCTCTTTGTACTGACTACCTTTTGTTATAAGAATGACTTTTTGATGGTTCTTCATAATCTTGTTACTCTTTTTGACTAATGACAAAGGGGGAGAGAGTGCTTAGTAAAGATAAAATATATAGAGATCTTGATATGAATCTTCTTGATATGAATCTTAATAGATATGGATACACATGAAAATATATAAAGATCTTGATATGAATCTTCTTGATACAAATCTTAATAGATATGGATACACATGAAAACTTGATAAATGGATGAACTATAACTTGATGAATGGATGAACTATATTTGGACATACTATGAATCTTAAATGGACATACTATGAACTTCTATGAACTTTCTATGGCTTGCTTACTAATGCTCATAGTAAGGGGGAGTACTTCATTTCATTTTACATGGCTTACTTACTAATGCTCATAGCAAGGGGGAGTACTTCATTTCATTTTACATAGCTTGTTTAATAATGTTTCATAAAACCTTTATATTTACTCCTTATTTGTCATCATCAAAAAGGGGGAGATTGTTGGCCTAACAAGGTTTTTCAGTCGATTTTGGTGATAACAAACAAAGGACTATTTAACTTGGAAAGGTTGAGTTTTTTTGTTTTAGGAAATATGGTTCAAGTAAAGCTCAAGTATGGTTCAAGTAAAGATCAAGACTGATCAATGATACAAGGAGAAACTAAGATATTTGCAGCTCAAGCAAAGAATTTCAAAAGCCAAATTGAGGAGAATATCAAGCTTGTCATACAAAGTTTTAGGAAATATATTGTAAGTATTTCAAAAGCTAAAATATCGTTTGAAATATGTTTTGAAGCTCTTTCAAGAGATTATAAGGACTTAAAGACCTATTTAAGAATATTGAAACAAGTCTTGTAAAAATCATAAGAGAGCAAATCAGTTTTTACAGAAAAATATTTTTTAAAAATAGGTTCTTGGCCGATCAGATGACTGAACTTTTTAGTTCATATTTCTGAAGTGGCAACTTCAGATGACTGAACTTCATGTTCAGACATCTGAAGAATTACTTCAGACATTTGAAGATTAAGTGCAGACATCTGAAGATTTTATGGATCAAAACAGAAACAAGCAGTAGCAGTTTAGACGTCTGAACTCGCAACTTTAGACATCTGAACCTGGCACCTTAGACGTTTGAACCCTATCTTCAGACATCTGACCTTGTATCTAGTTCAATTTTTAAAGGGTTTAAAGAACATCAGATGTCTGACCTCGAAACCTCAGACATCCGAACACTGTTCAACGGGCAAATTTTTAAAAATCTTATTTTTTAAATTATAGCCGTTTGAACCCCAAATTTTCTAACAACTTGGGAAACCCTTTAAGGAAACTCTTGCAACAAGGAAACTTTCTTGGAAGCCTATAAATACATGGTTCTTGTAAATCAAAAATACACCAAGCGTTGAAAATCTCTCAAGCTCTCTTGCTCTCAAAATCTCTCTTTGATCAATCTCTTGCAAGCTGAAAGTATTGTTGTTCTGATACTCTTGCTCATCAATTCCTGAAGAAAGATTACTGATTTCTCATATGGAGAAAAGGAATTTGGTGAAATTCTTGTAAAGCTTCAAAAGTGTATTTCTTTCTTGATATTTATCTTTTGAAGTACATAGTTTAAATTTGTACTAATCTGCTCTTTGTGTGAGCATCTCTTGTACACCAGCTTTTTGATATCTCTTTTGTAGATTTTGGACGATTCTAGGCTGTTGGATAGTTGACCAAACAAGGGTATATTGTTTGGAGAAGGCGGGCTCTAGCCTTTGCCAAAGGAGTGATTGTAAACAGGCTTTGTTCCACCCAGTAACGGAACTGCTATAGTGGAACCCTTCGGTGTTTTGCCAAGGGCGAGGACGTAGGCTGTGTTGAAGCCGAACCTCATAAAAACCTTGTGTGTTTCTCTCTTCTTTTCTTTCTATATTTTGTACTTGCTGTTGTTGTATGATTTAAAGTTGCAGGTTGTAGGTTTTAAAGGGAGAAAGAAACAAAGACTCTTGATACTTAGAAAGTACGTTTTGATTAACCGTTTGCAAAAACCCAAAAGGGAGTACGTTGGTTAATCTGCGGAAATCTTAATCAAGAGAAGTGCATACTAAGAGCTTACTCAAAGAAGGTGGTAAACATTTACTGGCAAATTACCAAAAGCACTAATATTCTTAGTTGAGTGGTTGAATTACTTTTGTTTCATTGATTGGTTTGTTAATTTAAATTTCAGTATTTTCAAGTGTGATTATCAGTTATCAATTGTGTTTTTC